>NC_068278.1:4413702-4526202 GCF_025860055.1 Xyrauchen texanus | reverse complement strand
GAGAAAGTGTTCACCGGCATGATTCTGGCCGCGTTTGCCTTCATGGTGTTCTGTAATATCTCCATTCTGTGGGCACTCCGGCAGTCCGCTCCGGGACGCGATGAAACCCATCCTGTGAAGAAAAAGGCCTTTAAGATGGTCATCATCATCCTGGCCATCATCGTCTTGAACTACTTCCCACCGGTGGCTCTCTTACCGTTCCATGACTATTTCTCTCCGGACGTGTTCGGCTGTTATATCAGCTTTTTTGCCTTCGGTTTCATGGACGTGAGCAGCAGCGTGCAGCCGGTTCTGTATCTGTCCCGGGAGAAGATGCCCAAAGCGCCGGTGTGCTGCTGATGCAGATCAGATGATTCTAGAAATTTGCTTCTCATTATTCTGTATGGTGGTTTCATTTAGATTCTCTTTTCTAAAACACAATGATTTTGTGTTCATTCAATGTAAATTTGGCTAAAGTACTTTCAAAAGTACACTTTTTTGCATGGCATTAATGAAAATGAGATATTTTTTCATTAAGGTAATTCGATCTGTTAATGTAACTAACATATATAAATATATAAATTTGCTTCTAAAAAATATGTTTCATTTTCTTTGTGTGAAATATAAAATGTCTTATTTCTCTCTTTTAAATTTGGGGTGCTGTATTACAGTTTTTTTTTATTGTTTAAGCACAATTTTGAAAACAGGTCCCGGTTTGTCAAAACACTACACACAATTAGCACAACCCTACACCAAAGTAGCACAACACTTCAGATCATTTGCAAAATGGAACACTTTTGTCAAAACTATACACAACTTCATAAAAAGAATATTTTGTTACCATACGAAACACACACATTTCATATGACTTCAATCTTTTTGAACCAGTTACACACTGCTGTTGCTAACCTAAAACACTTTTAGCAAGTCTAATTGTCAGTGATTAAAGTACACAGAGAAAGTACAACTATACAAATACTACACAAGACCAATGCTGCAGACTGAGGAAAATATCATTTATTTCTCTCCATATACCCAAATCAGTCAACATGGAGAATCACAACAAAACATGTCCCAGTTTTCATGCTACTACAGTAGTGTGCATAACACTTAGCTCAGCAAACAACAGACAAACGTAAAATACTGTATCCAGTACAGGTTACAATTACAGTAAATAACAACAACAACAAACATAACAAATAATTTGAAAAAAAAAACTGACAATATTGAACAGACAATACTACAGTAAACATACTATACATTATCTCTTCGCCTAGCAGGATCTGGCCAGAGAATTTCATCAACATCACAAGCAATATAGTCATTAGCAAGACAACGCGGTAAGAACTGTCTTGAATGTCGAATCCATCCTCGCACAGCTGCGGCGTCGACTTGGTCACAGGCGTCCTCCATGACCTGACTGAGGGGTACCTGAGCCTGAGGCTGGACATCGTAAACCTTCCACTGCCATGCAGAGAAAAACTCTTCGATAGGGTTTAGAAACGGAGAGTATGGTGGAAGGTATAGTACGTTCAACTGTGGATGGTGTTGAAACCAGTTCTGGACCAAAGCGGAGCGGTGGAATGACACATTGTCCCAGATGACCGTGTATTGCATCTGGTGCATTTCATTACCTGCTGTGACGATGTGGTGCAATCGGTCCAAAAATGCGAGAATGTGAGGTGTGTTGTAAGGGCCCATTTTGGCATGACGGAGGGCAACCCCATGCTGTGAAATGGCAGCGCAAAGGGTGATGTTACCCCCACGTTGCCCTGGGACGTTGATTATAGCCCTGTGGCCAATGATATTTCTGCCTCTCCTTCTTGCTTTTGTGAGGTTGAACCCTGCCTCATCAATATATATGAATTAATGCAGGATTTCCTCAGTATCCATCTGCAAACTCCCTGAAATACAGTGAAAGACAAGATAGTGTAGTTCAGGATAGGTCTAGTATACAGTCATGTGTGCAGTACGCAACATCACAGTGCTAAAGTGAACAATACAAACCTCCACATACTCATGCCGCAGTCGTTAGACCCTCTCTGAATTCCGCTCAAATGACACTCGATAAAGTGGATTCATTTGAACCTGATGTCTTTTCAGGATGCGTGCCAGTGTTGACTGAGAGACCTGATGGACGTTATTGAAAATGGCGTGGTCACCGATAATGTTGGCTTGTAGTTCTCTGAGCCTGATAGCATTATTGGCCAAAACCATGTTTATTATATCTCTCTCTTGTTCTTGCGTGAATATGGGCCCCCTTCCTCCTTGACGTTCCCGACCCTCAATCCTATGTAGAGAATAATACATGTAACTTACTGTACAATGTCACAGGAAGGGGTATCACAAGTGCTGATATGGTGCATACAATAAGCGGCTGATTACTGTAACTGTAGACAGATCTTTTACCTGTTTTCCTGTGGAAAAGTCCTTATGACAGATGCCACTGTATATCTGCTAAGATTTGGCTGAACTCTCAGTCCAGCCTCCCTCAGCGTTAATCCGTGGTTCACAACATGGTCCACTAGTGTTGCACGAATGTCATTTGATAAGTTTGGTCCTCTTCTTCTTTGTGCACGTTCTCCTCCTGCTTCAGGTCTTCCTCACCTCTGCCTCTTCCTCTACCTCCTTCTCCTCCTCCGTGTACTCCTCCTCTCACCCTCACTCTTCTTCTGACTCCTTCCATTTTGGTTGAAGGCAGGTGAACCTACCTGCTGCATTTTTATAGTGCTTAAACCGTGCAGATCTAGCCTTGTGTTTTGCTCCTTGAGTGTAAGGTTTTGCTAATTGTGGGAAAAGTTAAATTTTAGTGTGTAAGCAATCGTAAAAAACTGTAACTGGAATCGTCCTTGAAAAGTTTGATGAGATTCACATTCAGTGTCTTGTTCTTCATTTTAGGGGATTTTCTTCACCTGATATGTGTGATAGGATCAATTGTATGACACTGCAAAAATAAACATTTACTGACATTTGCCGTAAATAAATACTGATTTGTTCTTTCATTTTCACAATAAGAGAATATATCTGTAAAAAACAGGAAAACCTTTTAAATGTTTCAATAAATCTGCTGTAAAAGAACAAAGTCTGTAACTTTAAATGATAAGAATCCACCGTTTAATAACACGACTGTACACATTTCTTTATGGGTTTGAGTGTTCATTTAGTAGAAATCAATTTAAAAACACTGACCAATAATTATTATTATTTTATTTTTTTCCTGCTCTGTTTATGTAAAAACACAGAGATTTCGTTTTTTCGTATGTTTGTTGTAAATTTTAAGTAATAAACTCATTATAAAACCTAATGAAAATACATTTTACAGAACTGTTCTATAAAATATCTTTCAATACACTGTGAAAAAAAAAAAATATGACAACTGCAATTTAAGAGTAATTTTTCATTTTCCAACATTAAATGTAAATTAATTAAAGTTTCACATCAACAAAGACATTACATTTAACCCAAAACAGTAGCTCAACATCTGTATTTGACCAAACCTGGACTTATGGTCAAATATGAATGATTAAAAAGTAAAAATATATTTGGACAGGGAAGATATTTTAATCTCTACTCAAGCACAATATTTATTTTTATTATAATGCACCAGTCCCTCACACACACACACACACACACAAGCACACACACACACACACATACAGACACACACACACACACGCACATACACACACACACATACAGACACACACACACGCGCACACACACACACACACACACACACATATACACACACTCACACACACACGCACGCACACACACACACACACGCACGCACACACACAGGAATAAAATAATAAAGGATATTTTTATTCAAATAATTCTGTCTCTCACTGTTCAAATGAACATATCATTAAAATTATAGACTGATCATTTGTTTGTCAGTGGTACAATATCAACAGGGGATCAAATACTTTGTTCCCTCACTTATTTTTACATATTTTATTATGCTACATAAATGTTTCATGTAGAACATTAGCATTATTTTATTCATAATCACCTTACATAAAAAGGTTATACAATTCAAAACCTTATCTAGAAATGATCCTTCATCAATGTAGTATGTCTGCAGCTCTTCCACTAGTACCATCGATGTACCTTAGATTGCCATATAAACACCACGGTACAATGAATATGTTAATTATCATAATGGCATAATGAAAAGCACCCCCATCTTTAGTATGCTTTGCCATAATACTAAAATATGTATCAGATTGTTCAAATGCACAGAAATATTTGCAGATACACACACATGCTGTTGAAACATTTTTTTATGTTATTTTTCACTACAGTAAACAAGTCAGTGCAACATATGCACAGCAGATATATTTACATGGGACTGAACAAAAATATTCTTACAAAAAACAGTAAACTGAAAAAGAAAATTTCAGAAAAAATATATTACAGTAAAAAAAAGAGGCAAGAAAAATAATTAGGCAGCATCTTGCCGGGTCTGGCCACAACACCTCGTCAACATCACAGGCAATATCTTCCCTTGCCAGACATCGAGGGAAGAAGTGCCTTGATTGCCTTATCCATCCCTGAATCCCACATCAGTCTCATCACATGCCTCTTCCATGGCCTGCACAAGAGGCATGCGCACAAAGGGCTGCCGGTCGTATACCTTCCACCACCATGCCGAAAAGAACTCTTCTATGGGGTTCAGAAATGGTGAGTATGGTGGGAGGTATTGCACGAGAAATGGTGGGTGGTCAGCAAACCAGTTTTGGACTGGGGCTGCACGATGAAAGCTCACGTTGTCCCATACTACAACGTACCGGTTTCTTTGATGGTCTGCATCATTCATACGCTCTGGTGGTATGAGAATTTTGTGAAGTCTGTCCAGAAATGTGAGAATATGGGCTGTGTTGTATGGTCCAAGGTTGGTATGACGGTGGAGGACACCATGCATACTGGAGATGGCAGCGCACATTGTGATGTTCCCACCACGTTGGCCAGGAACATCTATAATGGCTCTGTGGCCAATGAAGTTTCTCCCCCTTCTTCTGGTCTTTGCTAGGTTGAACCCAGCCTCATCTATAAAGATTAACTCATGTGGGATTGCATGAGCATCCATTTCCAGTACTCCCTGAGAACAAAGAACAAAAATCAGTCAATATGGTGTTATCCAGTACACTGGGAAACAATGTTGCGTGTAGTGTACTGCTGTCAATATAGTACTTACATCCACATATGCTCGTCTGACCTCTTTGTTTCTTTGAGAGTTTCTCTCAAACGGGACCTTATAAAGTTGTTTCATTCTGATTTGGTTTCGCTTGAGAATGCAAGCCAATGTGGACAGACTGACTCGTTGAATGTTGTTGAATAAGGTGTTGTCTTGGATGATGTGGCTTTGAATTTCTTGTAATCTGATTTCATTATGTTCCAAAACCAAGTTTACAATGGCAGCTTCCTGTACCCCGGTGAACATTTGGCCCCTTCCTCCACCATGGTTGCGTCTCTCAGTCCTTTAGAAAAAATTTAATAAAAAAATATATAGGGCTTGGACAATGCAGCCTAAATATTTTTCCCCCACAGTAGAGTACATTGTACAGGAAACTTGCACAGTTCATGAATGGCTGATGTCATACACTAAGTAAACAGGTGTCACCCAACTGATACACTATGACATGGGGTGTACTACATGTGTACTACATGAAATTTTGGTTACGTACCTGTTCTCCAGTCTAAAGGTCCAGATGACAGAGGCGACAGTAAAACGGCTCAAGTTTGGCTGCACTCTCTGTCCAGCCTCACGCATTGTCAGCCCATGGTTGATGACATGATCTACTAAGGTTGCTCTGATTTCATTTGAAAGTGTTTGTCTTCTTTGGCCATGAAATCCTCTACCTGCTCTACCCCTTCCTCTCACTCTTCCTCCCCCTCTTATTCTCAACCTCCCTCTTCCTCTTCCTCTCTCTGCAACGTCTTCCATTGTTGTTGTAAAACAAAAGGTGCTCACCTGTGGTCTTTTCATAGTGCTTACATCCTGATTGAAGTGCTAACCATTGAGGTGTTTGGCCAGGTGGCACATGTAATTGGCCAATTAGCTCATGTAGTGTCATTTTGGCAGTGTTTTGAAATGGCAAACATGTGACTTTATGTCAGATTGTTGTGTCTTATGCAGAGAACTGTTTTCAGTGCATTTAAAAAGTGCCATTTTGAAATGCAAAATGTGTGTAAATCAGAAAATGTGTTTACACTTTTGGAGACTTGAGAAGAAGTTTTGCTCTCTGTGTGTCAGTTTAAATAATTGTGCTGTGCATGTCATTTTAGTGTGTTAGCAATTGGAAAAAATGTCTCGGGTTACATGTGTAACCCTTCTTCCTTGAAAAAAGCAGAACGAGATGCTGTGCTGCTAGACGCTACGGGGAACAACCCTAGTTGTGACCGAGCTGAATAATGTGTGTAACACGTCAATGAACATTGACCGGAATTTATAGCCTCGGCTGATGTAATCATTAGATGCACCTGCGGCCAGGCTATAAATGGATACGTCACAAGGTGTCGTCAGATACTTCTGAAGAGCAGTCCTGGGACGTCCCAGTGCGGCAAAGAAGCGCAGCATCTTGTTCCGCTTTTTTCAGGGAACAAGGGTTACACATGTAACCCGAGACGTTCCATTTACAAAAAGCTTCACTATGATGCTGCACTGCTAAGCGCTACGGGGAACGCAATACCCACGCCGCCGCACTTGGGGCTGTCTGGACCCCTACGGTTGTGCAGTGTACTCACAAAAATGCGAGAGGTCTCAGACATGAGCTGGAGATGTCGACTCAAGGGCATAAGAGCCCGGAGTAGCATAAACATCTAAACCATTACATTTTGATGAATGTGTGCGAAGAGAACCCTATCGCAACACAAACTTGTCATAAAAACTGATGAATGTGAGCGGAGAGGACCAGCCTGCCGCATCACAAACTTGTTCAGGCATGAGCTGAGATGTCGACTCAAGGGCATAAGAGCCCGGAGTAGCAAAGCATCTAACCCATAAAGTTCCATGAATGTGTGTGAAAAGAACCCTGTCGCACCACAAACTTGTCATAAAAACTGATGAATGTGAGCGGAGAGGACCAGCCTGCCGCATCACAAACTTGTCCAGACATGAGCTTGAGATGTCGACTCAAGGGCATAAGAGCCCGGAGTGGCAGAACATCCAAACTATAAAAATCTAATGAATGTGTGCGGAGAGGACAACCTGCCGCATCACAAACTTGCTGCAGAGGGAGACCTCTTGCCAAGGTTTTAGAGGAGGAGAGCCCTCTGTTAGAGCGCGCCCTAAAACCTACTGGCGAAGCTTGACCGCGCGCCATGTAGGCCCGGGCAATAATGAGGATGCCTCTTTGAGGGCACCCCGCCCACCAAGCCGTGGCAAACCGCAGTGGCCACATAGAACCTGGCAGTGGCGAGGCAAGTGCCCGTTGACAGTTCTTTCTACAGAAAATACATAACTGAAGCAAACTGGCAGTTAGCTGGTTCTGTAATATGAACTTTAGTAGAAGGAAATGCATGCAGGCGCACTTGTGCTATGTATGCATTACTACGATCAGCTCCTCCCGAGGGGAGGGGGGGGGTCTGGGCGACTCGGGGAGAAGTAGAGGAGACATTGCGCTATCAACAGAGGCGAAGAGGTCCTCTTCTGGCCTGTAAAATCTACCCAGATCAGTTCCAAGTGGAGGGAGCCCTAGCACTTGAAATGGTCTCGATAACCTCAAGAGAAAACCCTGTGAACCTCATTTGGTACCCTTAGGGGCCAGACATGAAAGGTTTCACAATTCGGGCCAAGGATGAGAAGGTCCTCCCTGTTCGGAATCGCCCAAGGCAAGCTGTCGAGGAGAGGAATTAACTCTGAGAAACATATCCTGTTCGGCCAGCGCAGCGCCATTAATAGGAGGCAAGACCCTTGCTGGTGAACATTGCCAAGACTCCCGGGAGCAGAGAAACCGGGGAAAGAAATGCATACAGACGCATTCTGGGTCATGTATGTGTCTTAACGTCCAGGCCCAAGGGGGCTGGGTGATTTCAGGAAGAAGTAGAGGAGACATTGCGCTATTCATAGCGGCGAAGGGGTCCTCTTCTGCCCTAAGATCTCACCCAAACTTGTTCCAAGTGGAAAAAGCCCGGCATTTAAAAAGGTCTCGATAATCTCAGAAGAAAGCCCTGTGTTCCTCAGTTGGTACCCTTAGGGGCCAAACATGAAAGATTCCACAATTCGGGGCAGGGATGAAATAAAGGGATGAAATAAAGATCCTTCCTGTTCGGAATCGCCCAAGGCGAGCCGTCGAGGGAAGAGATTAGCTCCGAGAACCAAGCCCTGTTCGGCCAGTGCAGTGCTATCAGTAAGAGGCAAAAACCTTTGCTGGCGAACTCTGGGCAACTACTACCTTAGGGTGGAGTTCTTAACTCCCCCGTTGGTATTTTCTGTCTGGACCGTAAATCTGCTCCCATATACGGGCATCCAGGGCTATAACTGACCTGAGTGACAGGAGCTTGCCCTGGGCCCTAAGGAGAATCTGACATGTCAGAAATACAGCTGACAAGAACGTGGGTCTACTTGATGATTTATGTAAGAGGCTACCGCTGTATTGTCCACACGCACCAAGACATGGCAGCCTCAGGAGGAGGTATTTCAGGGCCAGAAATACAGCCATCAACCCGAGACAGTGACTGTGACAACCGAGCTGACGACCCTCCTATCCCCTTAAGCTGGATGACCACTTAAGGCCGCTACCCCGCCTGTCAGGGAGGCGTCTGTCGTTAGCAGCCTGCGACAACAAGATGCACCTAGAGTGGGACCCAAGGCAGAAAACCGGGGTCTGAACCACATAGAAAGGGAACGAAGCCTGAGGTGCGTAACCCTTTTTAGCCTAGGGGTTTTGGCCCTTGGAAGAAATCCCCTGGCTTTTGGCCACAACAAAAACGGTCTCATGAGCAGAAGGTCCAGAGGGATCACCATGGATGCGGTCGCCCTGACACCTGGAAATCGTTGATACTGATAACAGTGCAACCTTGACCTAGCCTGACTTTGCTCAGGGTGATCTGAATGGACTCAATCCTAGCGGGAGACAGTTGTGCCCGCATTGTGATTGAACTCCATACGATGCCCCGATAGGCAGTGTTCTGAGTGGGAGAGAGGACGCTTTTCTTGGCGTTGATCCTCAACCCCAGAGAAACAGATGAGCTAAGACGATGTCCCTGTGCTGAACTGCCAGTTCCTGGAACTGCGCTAGGATCAGCCAGTCGTCTACATAATTCAGAATGCAGATGCCCCAGAGTTGCAAGGAGCCAGCGCTACATCATGCATTGTGAATGTGCGGGTAAAAAGGGCTAGGCCGAGTGAAAGAACCTGACCCTGGAAGACTTCGCCCCTGGAAGCGAACCTCAGGAACTTTCCATGTTGTGGCAGAACTTCTAAATGAAGTATAGAAGTGCATCATAAGATCGATGGTGACCAGCCAAACGAGTTGTAGGGCTTGAGACACGACCGTCTTGACAGGCATCATCTTGGACTTGAACACCCACAGGCAGTTCAAGCTTTAAGATCTAAGCCAGACGCCACCCCTCACCCTCCATGGGAAACGGGAAGTATTTAGTGTAATAACCTAACTCTCCCTCTGGAAGGGGAACACATACCATGGTCCCTTTAACCAGGAGATTGAGTTGTTTGTTTTTTTACATAAAAAAGAAATCCGGTTTACGGTAGTGAGAACACGCCGTTGAAACACGGAAAAGTGGTGAGTGAATTAAATCCTGACGCCCTTATAAGACCCACAGAAAAGAATATATCTGGCAGAAGTTTCCACGCTGCCAGGATCTCTGAGATGGGTATTATATTTGAACACTTCCTGTTGAGGGGTTGTCGAGTGTTTCGCGTCCTCAATAAAATGCAGGAACAGCGAAAACACCCAATTTTGACGGAAGCCTCTGCAACCCGAAACACCAAGAGGTGGCGGGAATGGAGGGGCTTCGAGGGGGTACCGGGAGGGGTGAAGTGAAGCACGTGCCCCGTCCCGAGGGGAGCTACCCCCTAATCTAGGCGCAAGACCGTCAGGGTTTTCTCTTACTAGAAATTATAGTCCTGAGGTCTTGCTTTGGTGGCTGGCGAGGGAGGCGAGACTGTCCCCAATCCCTGGGAGGAGGAGCACGACTCGCCACACTTTGCTTTTGAGCCTCCCTTCAGACAGGACCGAGGCGGGTCTGAGGCTTGCTCGTCAAGCGCAGAACCCACACTCAGGTCGTCCAGGAGGTCAGCCTGGTACACCTGTAAAACGGCATAGTGTGCAGAGCAGCACCAGCCTGACCTGCTGCTTGATAAGCCCTTCCCACTAAAGTGGAGGTTGTCCTACAAGGCTTTGAGGGGAGAGAGGGCTTCTTAAGTGACGATGCCGAGCCTGGCGAGAGATAGCCCGCAAGCGTCTCTTCGACCGGCGGCATCACTGAATACCCTCGATAGTCTCAGCACCCTCAGCACCCACGATAGTCGAATATAATGACGTCGAGGGTATATAAACATGGGAAGAAAAAATATATATTTTTTTTTTGTTTTTTTAGGGGATCCTCCATGAGCGAAAAAGCTCTTCATGGAGGTTTATCAATGAAGGGAA
Organism: Xyrauchen texanus; assembly: GCF_025860055.1. NCBI lineage: Eukaryota > Metazoa > Chordata > Actinopteri > Cypriniformes > Catostomidae > Xyrauchen > Xyrauchen texanus. The sequence continues at coordinate 4,515,604 of NC_068278.1, read as the reverse complement.
GGGACTCATGAGGCGTTCCCTTTCTTAGACTGGAAGATAAAATCTATCCCCTAATTTGGAGGGTTTGGTGTCTCTTTTTCGCGTGGCCAGTCCAATCTGGCAACCGCTTGAATAACAACATCGAGCAATTCCTCCGTAGATTTTTTTTTTTATCGCGGATGGAAAGCTCGGAGGCGGGAAGAGAATCACAATCCTCCTCAGGATCCGAAGAAGTGTCGGAATGCGCTTCGAGATCATGTGAAGGACCAGCTGGGTTTGGGGAGAGAGTGAGAGAAAGGGATCAAGCCGTCTCTTGCTCCTCAGCCAAATCCATGCAAGAGCCCCACGAACAATCTTTTTTTTTTTTTCGTGAGTTCTGACTCCCAGAAGCAAGCCAGGCGAGCACGAAGCACTCTGCCTGTTAAAGCAAATCGCAGTGCTCGCACCCGCCCTGCTGCAATGCGAGAGCAGCGTGCTCTTACCCCCAAACAAACAGATCAAAAACTGATGTGTGTCATCTTCAGCTATAGAGCGAGAAGAGGGGAACACGCACTGTTTGCGTCTTTCAGTCATTCTCTCTTTTTTTTATTTTCTTTTATTTTTTAAATATATGTGACCGATCACGGAAAGTAGGGACACAAGTCGGTTTTGGGGCATTTTGAGTTATTCACAGATTCTGAAAGTGTAGTCTCCAAGCTTTCCAACGATTTGTAACACATGGAAATCTGACAATATTTGGAGAAGTTGTGGCCATTTGAAGGTAGGCACTCAAAAAAGCTAAAAGGGGAGAAAACGGCCTCAAAAGATTGTGCAGTTCTCACCTCTCTCTGCTGCTGGGAGTGACAATAGGGCTCATTTACATCTCATTTAGATAAGCCATACCCCTGTAAAGCTCCCCCTGTAAACATGGACTAAACATGAGATAACGTGTACGTGTTCTTAGAATGAACAAAAAGCGACAAACTTTGATGTTTATGGAAACTCACCCCATAAGAAACAGAAAAGTATTCTTGCAGATCTCGTTGCCTCCAATGAAATAAGTCGTTCGGGCACACTTTCTCTTTGTCGGGGTCTTCTTTGTGGATGTAACCATCTCCGAAGTTTGCACTGTGCGTCTGTTTGCCTCTAAATGTCCAATAATTCGCATGGCGCCAGTCCGATACATTCTTCCTCGTCTTCATCTTTGCTCAGTTGTAGATTAGGGATATTATTCAGTCTTATCATGCCACTTTCATCGTCGCTCAGATCGTCTTCAGAATCAGTGAGCGCTTGTTCATAAGCATCCGGCTTGTCGAAGAAGTACTTCAAAACATTTTCGTTGTAACGGCCACGGTTCAGCTCGTCTCGCGACATTCTTTGCGGCGTCCATCTTCATTGAATTTTGATATCAGATAGAGCCGGCTAGACGCTGCATAATAAGTAGCCACGCTGTTAGGGGCGGGGGCAAAAGCGCCGGCGGCTATTCAGTACGGAAATACACACAGACAATGACACGCCCCTACTGCATGCTAGAATCTCCGAAAAACAAGCCGATTTCAACCTCAAAATGTACGCTTTTAAATATACCAATACTGTTATCTCAAACATGGAGAGGCTTCTTCATGATCTCAAGTAACAGATTCTGCAAAAAAGCGGAAATCACCAATTTTGGAAAAAAACACTTGTTTCTCATTTTGCTCACAAGTTGTGCTGCCGACTTGTGTCACTGGTTTCCGTGACGGGTCACATATATATATATATAATATTTTCTAAACAGAAGAGAAAAGAGAACAACGTTCACTGCACACTGCCTAACTGATTCTAACTCCTAACAGAGGAAAGAAAGTTTTGACAGGGTTTGTGAAACACACAGAAACAGAATCGCTCTGAAAAAAGAGTTTCTGACGACACCTGGTGACGTATCCATTTATAGCCTGGCCTCCGGTGCATCTAATGATTACATCAGCCGAGGCTATAAATTCCGGTCAATGTTCATTGACGTGTTACACACATTATTCAGCTCGGTCACAACTAGGATTGTTCCCCATAGCGCTTAGCAGCGCAGCATCATAGTGAAGCTTTTTGTAAAGGGAACTGTAATAAACTCTGTATATGAGACTACATAGAATATATGTACAAATACTCATTACAATTACGGTTTCGGAAATTAACTAATAGTGAAAAGTGTCAAATTAAAAAGGCTTTTTTGCAGCAGCAGACGTATCTGTTGCTCACTTCTATGTACTTTATTGTCTTAGTGGGCAAATGTGAAACTGAAAATGCAGACACTCTCTTGATTAATTTATAAAACCGCTCCGAGGTAACTCAGAAAAGTCTTGAGCTCGGTTTATATCTGTATCTTACATTAACAATATGACATGCAATTGCCATACAAAAAGTATTTTAATGTTAAAATTAAAATTACAATTACAATAGGAATAATTCACTATTATGACATTTGTCCAATTCCCAAAAGTTGGGTCAGTATTAAAAATTATAATAAAAAAACAAAAAGGAGTGATTTGTAAATTCTATTCAACCTATTGAAAGCACTACAACAACACCTTATTTGATGTTTTACCTTGTTCATTTTATATATATATATATATATATATATATATATATATATATATATATATATATATATATATATATATACACACACTCACTCATTTGTAATCGGAATCAGACACAGTTGTGTCACAATGCAAAAAGGGACGGTCGAGTGTTTATCACTGTGAAACATCACCATTTCTTCTAATAATACTTTTAAGCATTTAGGCACTGAAGACACAAGTTGTTAATTTCAGCAATCTGAATTTCCCCCAATCATTGTGTTCATAATGCGTCACACATTCTCAATCAGAGACAGGTCAGGACTGCACAGATCTATCTAGCACCCGCACTCTCCAGACATACACTTGTTATCTGGCCAGTATGTGGTTTGCTATTGTCCTGCTGGAAAATGAAGGGATGTACCTGGAAAATACAGGGTCACCTCACTGATCTCTGCCTGCATCACCTCTGTCTATTGATGGACTACACTCTTATAATGGAATGCATCTACTATCAATTGCCAACAAAAGCCTTCATCAGCCGATTAACAAGGACAATTGCATCTATGTGAACTTCTGCAGTTAATCCAGGATGGACTTCAAAGACATTGCTCATTAATCTTACAGTTCAAATACAATCAATGTTTAAACACTGACCCTTAACACTTACTTAGTTTAATAATTTTAAACCATGACTTTAACAATACATAAGTAATATTTACATTATATTCATGATGTTAGCCAGAGGGGAACTGGCCCCCACAGTGAGTCTGGTTTCTCCCAAGGTTATGGAGTTTTGTGTTCCTTGCCACAGTCACTTTCAGCTTGCTCACTGGGGTTATTAATATAATTATTATTTAATTACTTATTTTTAAACATGATTAACAATCTTATATTATCTAATTACACAATGATGATTCATCGACTTTATAGAAATTATAGATTTATCTTCTGTTAATGTCTGATCTTCTGTAAAGCTGCTTTGAAAGATGTGTGTTGTGAAAGGTGCTATACAAATAAAAATGACTTGACTTGACTTTCCTCGGGCAGTCAAATTAATGTTCAGTGGGCCAGCTCATTTGACTGCTACATGAGTGCAACAAATGAATAAGACACTCCGATGTCCTGCAAGAAATACTCCAACCAATAGGAGGAATAAGCACAAAGAATGTACAGATTCATCCACAACACTATCCCAAAGGAGTATTATTCCACAAAACAAACTCCAGCAGCTAGGCGGAAAAAAAGTTTCCTTAAACGGTCAAGTGAATGTTAAATGAGTTGTCCACTTGGCTGCAATGTGAGTATCACTAAATAACTTACTCATAACATTTACTTTATGAAGGACATCGCTTGCTGGGAACAAGTAAATATTTTTCAGCTATTCTTAGCATCTATTCTCAATTTGGCCGGGAACATCAGTGCAAAAGTGACCTTCTGTTGATGTAAGAGTCTAACTCTGCATATCGCCAAGCTGGGACCCTGTGAGCTCGCTCGATTTCCAGCTTATGGCCTGTTATGTTGAGCTGATTCGGGAAGAGCTCGTTCAGGAATTTCACCACATCCTGACTTTCTTCGTCCTCAGGAATTCCAACAATTCGGACGTTATTCCACCGGTTACGATTCTCCAAGTCCTCCAACTTCTCCCAGATGCATTCCAAATCCACCTTGGTTGCTAGCGGTTTAGCAGATAATTCCCTCTCCGATGACTCCAGATAATCAATCCATTTCTCGACATCCCCCACTCTTGTAACCACCTCAGAGAATTTTGTCTCCGTGGAAGTGATTGATTGACGTATTACAGCAAGATCCTCCAAGTCAGCAATGACCATCATCAGCATTGCTGACACTTTCAACAATTCTCACCGAATTTACCTAATTTCTCCGGCCAAATCGGCTCCCTGGCTCTGCTGCTCAGGGGCATCAGCTTGAGCACGTAAGTGTCTTTTAATGTCTCCAGAGCCCCAGGATTTTGAATTCTTTGATATATTGTCTTCCTAGAACAGTTAAGGTGTGTCGAATCTCACCGGTTTATGACATAAAAAGTGTTAAAACTAGCAAAGTGCACAGAGCTCGCGTTCACATGTCCAAACCTCACATGGCATCATGTGACACTCATACATGATCATGTTTAATATTTCCTGCATAATTACTGTAATTATCACTACCATATATTGTCTGATAGGCCAGTTATGTGGCAACAGTGTGTAAATGCAGTAGACACACCCATCTCGCAAATCACCATGCATGATAACAATAGTTTTTCCAGGAAATGCCATATTTACTGTACTATTATTAATCATATGAATAGTCACCTCCTATTACCCCATGTAAAATAGAAGGTCTCTTATCTTTACTCCCTCTGCTGGTGACTTTTGTAAGTGTTGATGTAAGAGGTATGTAAATTAAAAATATTTTTTTAGATGTTCCTTTTCTTCAATTTTTGTTTTGAGAAGAGAGAATGAAAAGAAAAAAATAGAAAACTTTATTTTTTTTTTTTTAAATAAATCAATTTGAGTATGTTTGTTTTTTACTTGTGCAGAAAAATGAAAACACCTGTTTTTTTCATTATCCGTTTCTTTATTTTTATTTCAAAACGGAAATGGAATGAACGGAAGATACATGGATTGTACAATGGTCCGTGTATCTTTTGGTCATTCCATTTTCCTTTTAGAATCGGGTATTAAAAAACAAAAAAACAAGTGGCTATTTGATTTTTGTTTTAAAATACCAAAATTAAAATTAAAATACAAAGTGGTTCTCTTTTTCAGTGTAAAAAAGGGATGAGTGATATTTTAAAAATAATTTGAGTTTCATTTTCTATTTTGGATAACAAAAAATGTTATTACTTTAAAACAGAAACGAAAAAAGGACCGTTTGTTCATATTCCGAGAGCGGATGTGGTCATTTACGTGACAAGAGCGCCAATGAGGACGGAGCTGTGTAGAAAAAAAGAAAAAAGTACGTGCTGTGTAATTGAGCGTGATCATAGAGAGTGATACATGGACATGGAGCAATACGTTGTTTCCCGAAACAATAAAAGAGTCTCTCTCAGGGAAGAAGACATGACTGCAGAAAAAGTCGCATTTTCCATGTTCAGTTCACCTATGCTGCTGCCGTAAAAGGCAAACATGCCACACACAAAAATCATACAAAGATTTTAGTGAGGCTAGCCTAACGTTAACCCCATTAAAGTTAGAGGAGGTGTTGTCTAACTTTAGCAGACAGTCAGAAGTTCGCCTCGTCGTGGATTATCCTTTAAGAAGTTAACCTCTCAGTAGTCACTGAAAAATATTAATTGAGAAAGGTTTGGAAATAAACACTTGCAGGTTATTTGACTTGTGAATTTCTTGACTGGTCTCAACTCATAGTCTATACATGACTGATGACGCAAATGGGTGATTCTCTGTTCTTTGAGATGGAAATATTTATAATGAAAAACTTAAAAGCTTCAGTGCATGTTATACTATAAACATTTACAGTAAAGAAACATGTGGTATTTGGTGATCATTGGTAAATGTAGTGACAATAATAAGGAATATAAATGTGTCCAAGACCAATTTTCTCATCCTCCGCAACAATTTTCAATCATTGTTTAAGTCCTCAAGGAACTAACATTTTCAAGAAATTTTGTTGGAAGGGACATAAATGACTGTGACACTCAAGATGGCTACCAGGTAAGCAGTTCTTATTTTTTCTCTCCAAATAAAAGTTAAAATTTTGTTTGTCATAGTACCTACATGACTTTTTAGTTCTCATTACTGAAACATGAGTTTGTGAAGTTTTAAAAAATGTTGCCGTTTTAATTTTTTGATTACTATATACCCCATTATGGTCTAAATATATAAAGAGAGGGAAAGTTTAGCTAACCCTCATTTAGCTTCCACAGTTAGCAAGAATGTTTAAGGTCGCTCATCCTCCGCAACACCATTATCATTCACCGCAACAATTGAAGGCCTGTTGCGGTGGAAATACTCAATGTTTCGGTAATGAGAAACAGACTTATGAAGGAGGGACATGCACTATAACTCTTGCTCATTTCAATATAACTTGATATTTGCCTTAAACACTTAAAATAGCAAAAATAACAAAATAGCTATTACAACCCCCCCAGCAGGGGTCACAAATGTTTCATTCTTATGAAGTGCTTCCACAAAAAGCAGTATGAATGCAGTATAGGCCACCTACTATAAATGTAATATTATTTAATATTTTTACTGTGAAACAATGTATTTCTATGTCTTTTTCATGAAATGTTACATTCAAGATGACTATTGTATATTTTGTAACCGCTTCCTGTCACCTCCTCTGCTAGACATTTCTGCATTTTACCTGACATATGGGCAAAACACAATAAACGCTCATGAATGAGTTACAGTTGGGGGAAAACGTGATTGGTACAAAGCAGTCGTTCCAGTTGTTTGTTTTAGTTGTTTGACCAACTCATAAATCGAGTTGCTGCTATTCAAGTTCTTCACATGAAATTATTCTCAGAAAAAGGTTGTGTGGTTGAATGTCAGGACCAAAGCGTTTTAGCTAAACTAAAATCTTTTTACAAGAGCACATGATGCTGTTACATTTAAATGTTTCTCAGGACCACATGATGATATGTTACATTGAAAAAGTTCTCATGAACACATATGTTATATGTTATACTAGAATGATAATATTTCTACTAATGGTTGTATATTTGTTAGTACTACAGTGTAGGCTACATGACATGATTCTTTATGAGCATAAGATTGTAACTTGTATACACAACACTTGTTAACACAAGGCATGGTACTGTGATGATTACGATAAATGAGAAAATGAAACTCTGTTTATGAAATAAATATTCTTTTAAAAATTGTATGCGTTTTAAATATGTAAAATAGGGTTAGGCATCAAACCCCTTTGTCAACAGTGAATATGTGAGCTAAATCTCATTTCCGAAACATTGATCCTCATTACCGAAATGGTATTTTCATTACCGCAACATGTATCTTTTTTACAAATTAAGTAATAATTCGATAATCATATTTTGTTTTAAAATGTATATACATATTATACAACACTACTTATTTAAGGTCTGCTACATAACAAATGTGTATGTTATTTTTTAGTAAAACAATTAAATAAAAGAAATTGTAAATCATCACATGATTAATGAGAGAAAATAAGGAAATTACAAAAAATAATAAATATGAAAAAGTAATCTCTCCAGAGTTTTACATAGCTTTGAGCATGAGTAATAAGAGTCTACTTTAACATTAGCCAAAAATACACATTTTTAACCATATATTTAATGTAATGTCATGTTGCGGTAATGATAATTTTTTATGGACTTCATCTAAAAAATTTAAATAATTATATAGGAAATATTTTTTTAAATCTTGTAAAAATAATGGTTATAGTAAGTTCAGACCTTAATCTTATATGTGCAAAAAGAAAATTGGCTTTAAGGGCATTTAAAAAATTCTGATGCTGGACACCTTCTAAATCTGGATTTCTTGAGAATCACCCAAATGTGGCCATTTTTCCTGGAGCCTCTGGTGTTTTCAGCACATTGGATCTTACTCCAAGAGCTCTGTATGAGATTCACGGTGAGGTGAAGAACACCTCATCAGCTTCAAATACCACAGCTCAACATTCATGCGAACACCTGCGACTACTCCTAATCCAACTGTGCAGTTCAAACATTTCAAAGGTAACTTCTTAAATGACGGTGATACGATTTATAATTTCAAATGTACCAATTACAGGACGGGAAATAAAATATAATTAAATATAATTGCAAAACACCTACTTCACATTTGATGATATGATCAACTCCAGTTGCCAGTCTTTGTCTCATTTGTAGTTGTAGTGTAATAGTTAATACTACTTGTTGTACATTTCATTTACATTATTATGCACATTTTAACATTTCCCCCTGACTTTCATAACCTCTGCCAAGAAAGTGCCGGAGGTTATGTTTTTGCAGTGTCTGTCAGCAATCTTATGCAAAATGTTATGAAAGTATTTACATGGAACTTTGTGTATTGTTTGGTCCTGAGCCAAGGAAGAGATAATTACATTTTCACACCAGTCAACCCACAGATACTATAAGAACAAACTGAGTGCATTTTATAGTTATTGTTGATATACAAAATACATAAGACTATTAACCATTACTAGGATTATGAATGCCGTGTGTTTTAATATGATATTCTTCCAGATAAATTTTTCTTGCTGAGGTGGTTGGTGGGAGGTTGAGTCCCAGCAGAATGGTGGTGTTCAGGTTTTTGGAATGTGAGGCTACCCTTCACGGGAAAATCAGAAAAGTGCAAGATGCCATTGGAAGTCATAACCCCGAAGGAACAACAGGTGGGAAACATTAATTTTGTTTAACTTTTAAGTTTTTACTTTTGTGATTTAAAAAGAGAGGGGATGTGATAACTCATGATGACTTAACCAACACTTAAGCTTGAATGTTTTTTCCTGGTTTTCACCCCCACTGTAAAGGGTCACAGTTCTGGAAACAAAATGCATGAAAGATTCTTGCTGTACAAGAACAGGGCTTCCAGGGCACCAAAAGGAGGAGAATGATGTAATCTTAAGTATTCATATTTCTCTTATTTGTCCAAAGATTGAAATGCATTGTGTTTTTTTTTTTTTACTTACAGTATATTTATCTCTACCTTTGTTGTTCAGACTATTGAAAAAACGTTATTTGAAATCAGCATGTTTGCCAACCCTTTGGCCATTACTGCTTCAGTATTTTAGTGGCTTCTATAATGTTTGGGACAAAGATTTATTTGGCTACCACTACCAAAACCACTAAAACACAACCAGTATATATCTATTGTTTTTTTCCTTGTAACAGCCGAAAAGATGAAGATGCTGCAGGCATTGGAGAGGTCACTGAGAAGATAGAAGAGCTTGTACTGGCATCACAGAGCCTACCAGATGTCACTGCAGCAATCAGAGAGCTCACCAATCTAGCTGCCACTGAAAGAGTGATCCTGACTCCTTCCCAGCTACAGACCATCAAGCAAGGGTTCTGCTGTGTTGTTTGTATGAGTAAGTACACAATAGATAGTCAATGTCCCACATGTACATTTATTTTGGATCCATTTTGTGTAGTGTGTTCCAGAATTTGAAATTTCCAAATACACATAAATTATTACATTCTCTAACCAAGTGAGTCACCCATGTCTCATCCACTACAATTAATTACATGTACCGATGCAAACCTTTGTGTAACAGCCCATGGTGTAATGATACAGTAACAAAGACATTTTAGGTTGAGTGAAAAGAAAGCGTTGTCCCCCAGTACATCAATAACACATTAAGGTTGTATGGACACACAAAATGACTGACTAGGTTTTCTCATTTTGTGTTTTAAAGTTCATCGAGAAGCCAGTCTTCACACAGTGTTGCCGGAGCATTATTGGCTGCAAAACATGTGTGGAACAGTGGCAGGAGACCTTAATATTTGCAATTAATGGTCTTTCAGAGGCATGTTCTGTTCTGAGATCCTTTTTTGATCCCTGTGGGGTTTTTTTGGGACACCCACGGCAGGCCAAGTAATTTGGTATACCTTTACCTGTAAAATAAAGAACATACTGTTGGTCTTGAAACTTATGAATGCCTGTTGTGATTATTGTAATCTTCGAAACACTGTTTTATTTCACCTGGAATTCAATGAGCATTCCATGACTCCACCAGCCTTGTAAGACTAATCTGGCACAACTGGCCAGTCAGGTTGGACACACAATATCTCACAAGGCTGTCATTCATGTCTATTTCCTCTTGATCCACCAACTGCAGAAGAGCTGTCTTCAGTGGATAGTTGACACGATTGTTGACTTCAGGCCAGATTCGTTCAACTATATGATTCTGAATTTGCAACAAAGATGTGTAATCAGTCAATTTGTTCTGGTGGGTAAATGAAACATATAGTCCATTCTGGAAAAATGGTCATGCAGAATTCACAGTAAATCTGTAAATTTACCAACTCAGCAGTCATTATGCACATTGACCGCTGAGCTAGTAAATTTATAGTTTTACCAGGAATTCTGCTTAAGGACCATTTTCCCAAATAGACTGTAACTTAAAAATCACAATGCTCATCACGTAACTAGAATATAAAGGTTGAATTAAGTCCAGTGTGGTTGCTTCTGCAGTTGTTTATTGTTAAGCTGTAACCAGATTTAAAAAAGAAACCTGTTCTCGGCCATGGTTCATTTTATGTTTAATTACCCTAAAATTGGGAAAGCATAGTAACAGTAACAGCAATTTATCTCATATATGCATGACAACAGTATGCTGCTGAAGCAAATAGAATAATAGTAATGATAATAAAAGCAGGCATACAAGTGTATTGCTGAAGCAACCAAACAAACTATTGAAATGTACCCTTGTGGATGAAGTCTGTAAATAAGGCCTTCGCTCCTGATGATGGCGGTGAGATGCCAGCAGCTCCCGCATGAAGAGCATCAAATAAAACTCCTTGCCATGATCTACTCGCACCTGGTCCCACATACCATAGGCAAGTACTGCAGGCCTATTGGATGAAAAAGTCAGTTTTATTTTGTGCAAAACTTTTCAAACTTAACTGTTATCAGTTATTCTGTATAATATGCTTCATAAAAATGTAGATGTTCAATAGTTATTATATAGTTATATATTCTCTTATGAGTGGTTGCCATGTGTATGTAATCCCTTTAGTGTCCACAATAATACATTGGCTATTACCTGAAAACCTCTTCATAGATGGCAACGTTGATTTTTATAGGCATTGTAGAATGAGCAACAACCTTTTTGCTGAAGCCATCTGTTACGTTCCTGTGTTGTCTGCCCTCTGTTCTTTGTTTCACTATCACGTTTATTTCATGTTTTCTTGTTGTCCGCTCCGTGTTTTCCGTTTCACCCGTCACCGATCCTGTTCCATGTCACGTTTTCCCTGTTGTCCGCCCTGAGTCTCACTGTCCGTGAGTTTAACTACATTTCCCACAATTCCCGTTCTCCCTCACTGCCTGCGCTCATCATTGTTTCCACCTGTGTCTCGTTCAGTCGCCACTTTGTCCGTGCATTTAAACCCTGTTTCTTTGTTTAGTCACTGTCGATCGTTGACGTTTCATGTCCGTGCCCATGCTACGCTGTGTCATCCGTGTTCATCCGTGTTCATCCGAGGTTACCCTGTCTGTTCCGTCTGAGGTTACCCTGCTGTCTACAGTTTCTTGTTTCTGTTCCCTCGTGTTTGGACTGTTTCATTGTGTTTTCAGTTACCTGTTTTCCCCTCGTGGACTTTTCTTTGTGTTTACCCTTTTGTTTACTCTGTGCTATAATAAATACCGCATTTGGATCCGCACCTCTGTCTGTCTTGTCCCACTTCTACACCCAGCATCACAGAACGATCGATCCAACAATGGATCCAGCGGTTCAACTGTCCAACTATTGCCTGCTCTGCCTCAAACAAGAGCACCGTCCTCTCGAAGACCACATTGGCGACTTCCTTGTGCTGGCGAATGCCACTGACTACCCGGACCACATCCTGGTGAGTTTCTTCAGGGGCAACCTGAACGCCTCGCTGAGGGAGCGGTTGCCACCGGCAACGCGCGGGTGGAAGCTCTGCGAATTTGTGGAGGCAACGTTGCGGATCGGCGGCTCACCGTTAACTGTAGTCGTCGCTGAGGAGGATCCTACCTCGCCTCCCTCGGTGGTGACTCTCCAGTCACTCATGGCGCTTCCTGTCACGCCAGTCCCGCCTGTCAACGAGGTCACCCTCACCCCAGTCACCTTCCATGAGCCAGCACGGCCCACTTCGTCTGCCCGGAGGAGGGAGAGAAGACGGGCTTCCGCCTCCCGGTCCACGCACGTCACCGTGAGCGAGCCAGAGCCCACGCACATCACCATGAGCGAGCCTGAGTCCTCGCACATCACCGTGAGCGAGCGAGCCTGAGTCCTCATCAGCCACGGTCAGCGAACCCAAGCCAGCGCATTCCACGGTCACCCAGTCAGCGCCTGTAGCCTCGACCGTCCCGGAGCCAGTGCCTGTAGCCTCGACCGTCCCTGAGCCAGTGCCAGCAGCCATGACCGTCCCAGGGCCAACGCCCGTAGCCATGATCGTCCCAGGGCCAACGCCCGTAGCCATGACCGTCCAAGAGCCAGCGCCAGCAGCCATGACCGTCCAAGGGCCAACGCCAGTAGCCATGACCGTCCAAGGGCCAGCGCCAGTAGCCACGACCGTCCAAAAGCCGGCGCCAGTGGCCATGACCGTCCAAGAGCCAGCGCCAGTAGCCAGGACCGTCCTAGAGCCAGCGCCTCTCGAGCCTTCCAGGGCTCCTCCTCCCGAGTCTTCCAGGGCTCTGCCTCCCAAGTCTCTCAAGTCTCTCGAGTCTTCTAGGGCTCCTCCTCCCGAGCTTTCCAGAGCTCCGCCTTCTGAGTTACCTGAGCTTTCCAGAGCGCCGCCTTCCGAGCTTTCCAGAGCTCCGCCTTCCGAGCTTTCCAGAGCTCCGCCTTCCGAGCTTTCCAGAGCTCCGCCTTCCGGGCTTTCCAGAGCCCCGCCTTCCGAGCTTCCTGAGCTTTCCAGAGCTCCACCTCCCGAGCTTTCCAGAGCTCCGCCTCCCGAGCTTTCCAGAGCTCCCCCTCCCAAGCTTTCTGGAGCTCCGCCTCCCGAGCTTTCCGGAGCTCCGCCCCTCAAGCCTCTCGAGCCTTCCAGAGCTCCGCCCCTCAAGCTTATCGAGCTTTCCAGAGCTCCGCCTCCCGAGCTTTCCAGAGCTCCGCCTCCCGAGCTTTCCAGAGCTCCGCCCCTCAAGCCTTCCAGGGCTCCACCCCTCAAGCCTCTCGAGCCTTCCAGGGCTCCGCCCCTCAAGCATCTCAAGCCTTCCAGGGCTCCGCCCCTCAAGCCTTCCAGGGCTCCGCCTCTCAAGCTTCCCGAGCTTTCCAGAGCTCCTCCTCTCGAGCTTTCCAGAGCTCCTCCTCTCAAGCCTCTCGGGCCACCCAGGGCTCCGCCCCTCAAGTCACTCGAGCCTTCCAAGGCTCCGCCTCTCGAGCCACTCGAGCCTCCCAGGGCTCTGCCTCTCAAGCCTCTCAAGCCTCTCGAGCCTCCCAGGGCTCCGCCCCTCAAGTCACTCGAGCCTTCTAGGGCTCCGCCTCTCGAGCCTTCCAGGGCTCTGCCCCACAAGCCTCTCCAGCCTTCCAGGGCTCCGCCTCTCAAGCCTCTCGGGCCTTCCAGGGCTCCGCCTCTCAAGCCTTCCACGGCCCTTCTCCCCGAGCCTCCTATGGTTCCACCTCCCGAGCCTCCTGCGGCGCTGCTCCCAGAGACTCCAGAGCCTTCTAGGGCCACGCCTCTGAAACCTCCTACGGCACCACCTCCCTTGGCTCCACCTCCAGAGCCTTCCAGGCCTCCGCCTCCTAGGCCTTCCTCGGCTCCACCTCCAGAGTCTTCCAGGCCTCCGCCTCTAAAGCCTCCTACGGTGCCACCTTCCTCGGCTCCACCTCCTGAGCCTCCCTCGGCTCGGCCTCCAGAGCCTTCCAGGCCTCCGCCTCCAGAGCCTCCTACGGCGCCACCTCCATCGGTTCGGCCTCAAGAGCCTCACTCAGCTCAGCCTCCTGAGCTCCCAGAGCCTCCCTCGGCTCCACCTCCAGAGCCTTCCGGGGCTTTGCCTCTAGAGCCTCCTACGGCGCAGCCTTCCTCGGCTCCGCCTCCTAAGCCTTCCACTGCTCTGCCACCTGAGCCTCAAGAGCCTCACTCAGCTCAGCCTCCTGAGCTCCCAGAGCCTCCCTCGGCTCCGCCTCCTGAGCTCCCAGAGCCTCCCTCAGCTCCGCCTCCTGAGGCCCCAGAGCCTCCCTCAGCTTTGTCTCCAGAGCCCCTCTCAGCTTCGCCCCCGTGGCCTGTCCCTGTCCTAAGGCCGCCTCCTGGACCTGTCCCTGTCCGATGGCCACCTCCTAGACCTATCCCTTGCTTGTGGCCGTCTCCTAGGCCTCCTGGACCTGTCCCTGTCCGATGGCCACCTCCCAGACCACCCAAACCTGTCCCTTTGTGCCCCCATGGACTGCCTAATTGCCCCTTGTGCCCCCGTGGCCTGTCTCATTTCCCTTTGTGCCCCCATGGACTGCCTAATTGCCCCTTGTGCCCCTGTGGCCTGTCTCATTTCCCTTTGTGCCCCCGTGGACTGCCTAATTGCCCCTTGTGCCCCCGTGGTCTGTCTCCGTGTCCCTTGTGCCTTCTTGGTCTGTCTCTGTGCCCCTTGTGCTCCCTTTTCTCTGTCTGTGTTCCCCCGGGTCTACCCCCTCACTCCCTGGATCTTTTGTTTTTGTTCTTCTGTGCAGGTTTTCTTTTGGCTTTAGGACCGTCTGGAATCCGGTCCTTTTAGGAGGGGTTATGTTACGTTCCTGTGTTGTCTGCCCTCTGTTCTTTGTTTCACTATCACGTTTATTTCATGTTTTCTTGTTGTCCGCTCCGTGTTTTCCGTTTCACCCGTCACCGATCCCGTTCCATGTCACGTTTTCCCTGTTGTCCGCCCTGAGTCTCACTGTCCGTGTGTTTAACTACATTTCCCACAATTCCCGTTCTCCCTCACTGCCTGCGCTCATCATTGTTTCCACCTGTGTCTCGTTCAGTCGCCACTTTGTCAGTGCATTTAAACCCTGTTTCTTTGTTTAGTCACTGTCGATCGTTGACGTTTCATGTCCGTGCCCATGCTACGCTGTGTCATTCGTGTTCATCCGTGTTCATCCGAGGTTACCCTGTTACCTGTCTGTTCCGTCTGAGGTTACCCTGCTGTCTACAGTTTCGTGTTTCTGTTCCCTCGTGTTTGGACTGTTTCATTGTGTTTTCAGTTACCTGTTTTCCCCTCGTGGACTTTTTTTTGTGTTTACCCTTTTGTTTACTCTGTGCTATAATAAATACCGCATTTGGATCCGCACCTCTGTCTGTCTTGTCCCACTTCTACACCCAGCATCACACCATCAATGGCTAAAACATGGGTGACCCCAAACATAGCCAGTTTTTCATTTTGGTCCATATGAACCTTGTGACCCATGTAATCAGCTTGATATGGTATGGGTTGAGATTGTGGGCACCCTAAGAGAGATAGGAAAACGATGTATCTATTTAACAAAAAAATAAATAAATAAATAAATAAATCCTATTACTCTTATATACACTGCATCAGTTGCAGATTTTCCAAATATAGCCTAATGTCTATTTGTGTCTCTGTCAAAAAAATGCAATAATAATTAGGGCAGTTTGTTCTGATTATAGGCTTACTATAAATATCTTAAGTTTTTAATCTTATACAAGCAAAGTAACTGCAGCTAAACAAACACCAAAAACACACATTAGCTCATAGTTACACATAAATTCCACACGTTTGATTATGTAAAATATTAGAGATGAGACAGTAACATACCTGACATCTTGCTTCATGGTAAGGCTGATGCACAGTTCTGGATCCAATTCGTGTCCTTTCATGGCGAGATACCCTTCATCATCCTTCATCATCATTCTTCCAAATGTAGGTCCAGTCTAGAAATAACAAATAACATGATTTCCACATTCCAAAATCATACCAGCTGATGTATATGTGTATCATGAAATTAGACAGTGCAGTTTGAGTTTTTGTGCTATGGAATCAGTGTTGTGAGGATTATGTTGACTGTGACTATTTGTAAATAATGGAAGGCTGAGGCTATTTATTGTGATTTATTTACTATTTGTAATAAACGGCATAAAAGATGCCGTTTAAAAGACATAGAAATGTGGGACATACTGTAGAGGTGTTTGCATATCACTACATGTTTATTCTCATACTCTCTCTCACAGACACACACAAGGGAAATAAAGCAGGATCATACCTCGGTTATAGCTTTTGCCACCTCCATCTCCAATTGTGCGTTGAGGAGTCCCATCAAACTTAATCCATTTTTATTGCAAAATCTCCTCACGTTTCTTGCGGAACATCCTCTTGCTCCCCATTACTTGTGATATCTCCGGATGACAGGCCTTGTTTTGCCATGTCTAAAATCATAACTGAGTAAGGTTCTAAAGACATTTTATTCTAGGCTAAAGCAACACTGGCACCCTGTCAAATGTGGCGCTCTTGTTATGTAAATGACCTCATCCGCTCTTGGAATATGAACAAACGGTCCTTTTTTGTTTCTGTTTTAAAGTAATTTTATTTTTTGTTATCCGAAATAGAAAATGAAACTCAAATTATTTTTAAATTATCACTCATCCCTTTTTGACACTGAAAAAGAGAAACACTTTGTATTTTAATTAAAATGTTTGTATTTTGAAACAAAAATCAAACAGCCACTTGTTTTTTAATACCCGATTCTACAAGGAAAATGGAATGACCAAAAGATACACGGACCACAGACCCACAGTACTGTGGCTACATTTGTATTTTTAATATTGGTTTTGTAAACGAATAATGAATTAAGTCATTTTTTGTTTTTCTGATTTTTAATTCCTAATTGAATATGAAATAAAGGAATGATACATGGATTGTACACAGACCATCTTCACTGTATTTCTGTCATTTCATCTAATCTTACATGATGACACCACAACTATGATTGAACTTAAACAACTTCTGTTATCATATTATCCAACAAACATGGCTATTACTGTTGTGGATGATGACATTTTTCTGAACCAATGTCTGCATAATAAATTACCTATAGACATACACAATAAACACATGAATGTGCTTAATAGTGAGTTGGTCAGAACTGTAAGCAATATGTTGGGCACAAAAAATACCCATGCATACAAAGCACATTAAGAATTGATGCCAGCATTTCCCATAAAAAAGCTGCATGTTGAGTTTCTAGCAATAAACAACAGCTGTTATGTGAGTCATATGACAATCTCCACTCATGATTTAAACATTAACATTTGTGAAAGAAAATAACTAAAGTAAACCAAAGATGACTATCCAGAACATGCTGGAAAATTCAACTTAAATAGCTGAGCTTTGGAACATGGTAGCTGGTACAAATGTATTATAAGCTGGTCCAAGCAGGTCTTTAGCTGGTCGACCAGTTAAAAAACCAACTTGTCCACCTTGAGCTGCTATGACAAGCTGGTAGGCCAGCTTGGATCAGCTAGAAACCAGCTACCATCTTCCAAAACACAGCTACCAGAGCTAATCCCTTTTTAGCATAAGATACAAATATAGCAACACAAACACCTTCACTTTTCATTTAAATAAAAGGTTGCTGCCCAGTTAACAAGCATGTTCATTTAATTGAATGCTGCTGACTTACTCATACATTACAATTGGAGCCTTGACAAATATATCAATTCAACAGAGAAGCAGTTAACACAAAACGACTTCATGTTTTCATATCTGTTGCTTCCAACTCACCCGGAGAGTGTAGCAGCAGAATCAGTGTGCTTCATTTATTGAGCAGCAGATGTCAGCTACGAGTAACAAATATATATATATAGATCAGTGGTTTCACCACATTTACATTAAAACATTACATTAGAAAACTGTTTCTAGAGCAGTGCACGAAATACATTCGGTACAGAGCTACATTGTGTTCTCCATCACACATACAGTTTCATTAGTAAATTCTTATTTTTGGCAGAAATGCACAGGTGAATAGCGGGAAATGAAAATGTTCAACTCGACTGTCATTTGAAACGTGTTGGTAAATGTGAGAATTGTTATCGTTTGCCGAGGATTTTTTTAAGCTTAAAGAGTCAGAAAATCAACGTTAGTCGCTTGACACGTGTTGTTTAGAGATTTTATTAATAATTTACCAAAACCAAAGCAATCTTTTGTCTCCGTGAGCAATTTGAGACATTTGAAGTCAAATTAATTAATTCTACTGTGTTCACTGCAGATCTTTGTTTTCTATTAGAGATTGCTAAGACATGTGACCAACTGTGTGGCAACGTCATCAGAACGCAAAGAATTATGGGTATGTTTGGCTCGTCTACATTGGCTGGCATCGCATAGCAGGCTAGTGGCATGAAAATAATAAAAAAAAATTAGCGTGAAAAACAGAATATAATCCTACAAAATGCAGCGGGCTAAAGAAAACATTGTCGGACCATACCGCCTAAAACTACATCCTAATGCAAAGACGAGATATGACGAGAAAATAAAGGGAATCAAAGGACTGGATTCTTACGAGCATAGTGACTGGTCAGGGGAGGTCAACCTGAAAAGGCTGTGTTGTGGTGCTTTTGCAGACAGCCTGAACGTTTCAGACATGGTTGCTTGCGATAATCAGAACTGTCCTATACAGTGGTTCCATTTAGGTTGCGTGGTATTCAGCAGCGCACCAGCCAGAGAAGTGTTATGGCAATGCGATGCTTGCACATGTCTGTGACTGATCCACAACCTACCTCATACATTTCCAGTTATCTTTTCTATGGACTCTTTATAAATGTCTTCATCTAAATGTATTTACATGTTAAATATGTAAAGAAACTGAAATTAAGTTGGTTGTTACTACCATTTAAGTTATGTAATTGTGTATTGCAATCCAAACTGATTTTGCACAATTCTTCCTTAACAGATAAAGGAGGCAGAATTTCATTCAGTCTTTGTGTATTTTATTTACAGAGATGGCTAAAAATCATTACATGTGAGAAGTGACATTACAAAATCTTTTGAAAAAAAAAAAAAACAACAATACTTGGACACATATTGGTCAAAGCACAGCACACAACCACAATTTTATCCAGCAAAGTCTTATCCTATGGGCTGAAATATGTGCCACCAGAAACTGAATTTGAACCATTTATATTTGAATTTGAATGGCTAAACTTGAATAATTGCATTGAAAAACTGAATTTGAATCACATAATTTGAAATTGTATTGTTTAATTAAAACTGAATTTATTCAAAAACTGAATCTGAATTGTAACATTTGAAATTGAATTTATTCGTTTGGAACTGAAGTCCAATAAAATTTGATCCTCACTGAAAATTAAACTCTCTATATATCTTCACATTCACTTCTCACAATTCAGATTCAGTTCTCAAATTCAATTTCAAGTTACTGAGACAGACATCCGGGTAGTTGGAGGATGAAGGAAGAGCAATCGAGCGCAGATCGATAGATAGCGTTCATTGGTTGGTTTCACGTGACGTCACGCTGCTGCATCGCGAGAGCGCGCAATTCAGATGGAGGGCAGGAAGTGAAATAGCTGAGGATCTGCCGTCTGGCAAAATGCCAATGTTTTGTGTAGTTTACGGCTGCTCCAATCGTTCTAATCGAGAAAAGGGAAAGGGTTTTTATAGAGTAGATTTTTAACGTACGTCTGCGGTCGGGAGGAGCAGAGTCTGTTAATGCCCGTGTCTGCAGCGACCACTTCGTCGGAGGTATGTTAGCTAGCCAACGTGTTTTTTGTGTCTGTGTTTATATAGCATTAGGTTGTCATTAAATGCTCATTTACTTAGTAATGCTTATTAAGTTACCGGTAGTCTAATATGGACTTCATTGGGGCTTTTTAGGTTGCCCTAGCGCTTGTCTAATCTTTCGAGTCTATTGTCCCATTGGAGTAAGGAGGAGGGAGAGGGATAATAATCAGTCAGTCCAGTACCTGAGCCCTCACACATGTAGTGTCCAATACCTGATCCCTGCTTCTTGGCTCTGATGATGATAAGTAAGAGGACAGGGAGTAGTAGTACCTGAGCCCCGACACATATCAGTCTGTTAATATGTTTTCAACAAGTGTAATACTTTTATCCACTAGTCCAATTGTACTGGCTATATGTATTATATGTAATGAAATGGATTCTAATCTGTTATTGCACACCATGTTCTTGTTATTATAACAATTGTTGAAAAATCTAATCTTGTAAATAAACCACCATGTATAATTCTGTCTTCTCAATGGCATTTAATCTTTTCATTTAAATTATACAACAACCAGAACTCACAAAGACCACACTCATAACAATAGTCAAAATGTAATCTTGTCTCATACAACCGTATTGATATAACAGCAATATCACACAGCCCACTTTCAAGAGTGCCTGGATCCTTTCATTACATTACACATGTGAGTTTGTAACTTGCTGTCCCAGTATTTCTGGAAGTATACCGTTTCTAAAAAAGCACTCAACTTTAGGGATAACATCATCCCAAAGTTCAAGATCGGGCAAAATCCTTTCAACAAAAATGTCATTGTGGTTCCACACAACAAAATCACAGTACTCAGCGTCTACAATGTGAAGCTGTCCCTGAACTTGGTAGTAGTAGTCATGTGTCCGGTCCAGCATGACATAATAATAATAATGCATTTTATTTAATGGCGCCTTTCATAACACCCAAGGTCACCTCACAAGCAATATACAGGTCACTGCATAAGACAATACACACAACAAACAAGCCGCATACAGATAAAGTGCATTAAAAACTCAATACAATATGTTATAAAAAAGCTTGTATAAAAAGATATGTCTTAAGACGCGTTTTAAAAGTCAACAAGCAGTCGCTATTACGTAACATCAAGGGGAAGAGATTATCCCCATCATTGATGAGGCAGAAGCCCTTTTCCCCAGCACACAAGCGCAGATTGGCTTCATCTTGGTGAGAGTGTGGACACTAAAATCACAGAGAGAAGGACACGTGAACAATAGATTAACAAATATATTTTCTGCCTTTTTGCTCAGTTTAGGACTTGAGACACGACTCAGACTCGAGATTTAGGGACTTTACTACAACAGAGACTGTAATATTACCTTAATCTACGCAGATGCCAGTTCCGTGACAGTCACAAGCAACAATCCCATCAGGGAGGACCCCATGTATGGCCACTTGGGGTTCAGCCAGAGACCACTGTCCATACAGGAGAAGCCTGCATGCTCCCGACCCATCAGCTTCTCATAGACTCCTCTGGCTTGTGCTTCATGTTTGCATCCATAACTGTACACAGTACACATGCAAAACATGAAAAGGAAATGATTACTTAGTATTGGATGTGTAGAGCCAGTTCAGTGATTTAAATGCCATTTCCCTAACCCCTATACTTAGTTCTACTCCTGCATAACCATAGTCTTATAACCCTATAACTAACAACTAACGTGCACCAAAGCAATGTGTTACTATACATTTCATTTAATATTCCACCAGTAAGATACATTTACTTAATAGACAAGCTTCTTTTTTATCCAAATTATACCCTCTGTTGTCAGTGTTTCTTTTTCTGGACATAAACACTGTTTACACGCGGCCTTACCTCTGCCTTACCCTAATTCAAACCCTAAATACCTTGTAGCGGCTGTGGTGAACCTATATGCTTCTGGGTAGCATATGGCCTTGATCAAGCTCTTGGATGGTTGCTGTGGGTTGGTCTTAATAGCTTGTTTCAGCTTGGAAGCAGTTATGCGTCCAGCTCTTTGCCTAAACCAAATCCTGCATGCACTCTGACTTCGAGTTGCACTCTCTACAGCCTGGACCTGGGACATGATGAGCTCTTCTAGCTGGAATACCTGGCATAGCTCTCCAAGCTCTTTGGGGGTAGCTGCAGAGTCTCTGGTGTTCTGTATTCAAGAACAGTTTTAGGAAGCATACTAGATTTGGGGATGAATTCTTTGTAGTAAGGCTCCCTAGCCATCAGTGCTGCACTCCTTGGACAGTTTTTGCTTAAAGTCTCAAAAAAACTAGCATATGTTTCTGACCCTCTCTTCACTCTTGGGCATGAAAGTGATTTCCCAACCTGGTTTTCAGTTGTCCTGCCATCAATAGAACGGTCAAGCTTTTTTTTTTTGGCTTTAGCAGAGAAGTCGATCAGAGCTACTGGAGCAGCAGGAATCTGAAAATAAGTTAACACAAAGAAGATCATTAAGTCCACATTTCTGTGGTCCATAACCATAACATATCTATATGCAGTATAAATCTGCCGTTTATCCTATGGCTGTGAGCAAAACAGGTAAGGCTATCATCACAGGATTGAGATGCCAAACTGTGTTTATGTGGGTCTTTGCTGTCTTAGCTTCTCTTTGTCCAACAGGGAAATTGTGACTGACCACATTGTCACAAGCTACACATGTTAAGGCAGAATATAGAATAGAAATAATTTAATAATCCCCAACATTAGGTATGATGGAATATAATGAAAATCCCCTAAAAGAAGATGAAATGTAGATGAAGACAAGCAATCTGCCTGATTAAGTAACCAAAGGGGCACAATATAAACATTAATTTAACATCATAATTTAGCCTACAGTTACACAGTGTCCAAAAAATACAGTGTCACCTTACCTTTTTTACATGTGATGGCATCAGCCACTTGCACTGCTCTGTTGTGCAGGAAGCTGTATCGCTTTCTTTCGAAGTGTAAATGTGCTATTTTTGTGTTCTAGTCAAACGGAATTAGCTAACTTATGCATTCAATTCAAATGAATAGGGCTAGTGCTATGGTGTAATTGCCCTGAAGTTAATGGCCTTACATTATGCTAGCACCTGCCAAACACAGCGACACATAACTTACACGCTTACTACTCTCTCTCTCTCTCTCCCTCTCAGTAAGCAGTAACGTTACTCTGACAATGACAACCACGAGGAGAAGTTATCGGGAAAAAAAATCACACTGAAGACATGACCAGTCTACTTGGCGGCGGCTAACACTAGCTACGTTTGCAACAACATTTTCACCGGAGGAAGAGGCAAACGCTTAGAAATAATAAACACCAGGCAAAAATGTTGTTACCAGAGCTAGTAGGCTACCATAAAAACGTGGGATTATAGCTACTGTGTTTGCAACGTCGGGAGAAAGATTTAATTTCCCCTGTTTCTACAAATTGCTATAACATTAACAACAGTTAAACAAAAGATCGTTAGATTGTAAAAAAAAAAATGTCATTACCGTATTTGTCCCAGCCGAATCCATGGTGGTGGTCACGCAAGTCAGGCAAGCACTTCTTTGTTTCATGGCGGGTAACGCCCTGTGCTCCAAAACATTGGTGCTGATTGGCCCAAGAGGAGTCCTGTGCGCCAATGAACGCTATCTATCGATCTGCGCTCGATTGCTCTTCCTTCATCCTCCAACTACCCGGATGTCTGTCTCAGTAACTTGAAATTGAATTTGAGAACTGAATCTGAATTGTGAGAAGTGAATGTGAAGATATATAGAGAGTTTAATTTTCAGTGAGGATCAAATTTTATTGGACTTCAGTTCCAAACGAATAAATTCAATTTCAAATGATACAATTCAGATTCAGTTTTTGAATAAATTCAGTTTTAATTAAACAATACAATTTCAAATTATGTGATTCAAATTCAGTTTTTCAATGCAATTATTCAAGTTTAGCCATTCAAATTCAAATATAAAGGGTTCAAATTCAGTTTCTGGTGGCACATATTTCAGCCCATACTTATCCTCCCCCTCACAAGGCACCACATATCCCAGGCCCAGTCAGGATCACACTCCAACATTTCATAGGCAGGTTTGCCTGCAAACAGTCACCAAATAAATTGCTATGTAGCCTAGATGTACAACATTTAAAACTGATTAACGTTACGCTTTAGTACATTGGTAACTTAAGCTCATTTTCTAGCCATTTCATGCTAGTTAACAGTTAACATTGGCCTAACGTCAAATCTAATGGTCTGGTTAAATCAAACAAAACACGCTGGTTATTTGCTCACAACATAACATTTACAATTACTCTCTGTAATTTAACTTTGTGAAAATGCTTTGAACACACCATCATGTGTGGTGGAGTGTTATCGAAGGTAATCTTGGGTCTCCTTACTGCTGCTATCCATGCCATTCGTCGCCTTTTTGTCACCTCTGAAACATGGCTTGTACTATTATTTTTCCACGCTGGAAAACGATAAAAGTATTTTCCGTTCTTAAGCTTTATGCCACTTCTATCGTGAGAACGACTATTGCAATTTATAACACAGCAGGTAGACGGCACCTTGAACACTGCGTTCATCCCTCCATGCAATCAAGTCTGGCGCCCAGTGTTGCCAGATTGGGATGGTGTTCCCTATCGAGCGGTCTCTCCTATTGCGTAAGTAGCTTACGCTATGGGAAAACTCCGTTTCTCGAGAAATATTGAAGTCTTTATGTAAAACGCATTGCAGCTGCACAGCAGACAGTAATGAGCGAGGCAGCTCGGTCATTGGCTGTGCTGCGGCAACTGCTCGAACCAATGACGGGGCGACTCTGAATGCGCGACCAATGGGCGTCGCGCCGGCGTTCAGCGCTCAGAGCCCGCCGAAATTAGCATAGCCAGGCTAAATAATGGGCACCCGTCATACGAGTTCCTTTAGATTTAATCTCCTTCAGCGAAGACCTCCTCTTCGCTGGATCCTCCGGATTGTTGGAGTCTTTTGCCTGCCGTTGACAAGCCTACAGCAGGACTGCTAAGAGGACGCCGGCGCCTTCAGCCGCCTCGAAGCCTTCTGCTACGCCATCCGGCGCGCATCACTATATCCTTTTACTAAGCTACTTTGCAAGTGTTCGCCTTTGCGACACTTTTTGTATTTAGTAAAAGAGCAAATTCGAGGCGTTGTTCCAAATGCCTTCGACCTGCGCCTCGTGCAGAGGCCTTCTTCCTGACAGGGACCATCACATTATCTGCACTCGCTGCCTGGGACCTGACCACGCAGAAGCTGCTTTCACTCGAGGCGGATGCCCGAATGTGACTCCCTGGGCCTCAATGAGCTGCTGCGCTCGCCGCCGCCGCGCGAACGAGCCTGCTACCACCGTGCTGCCGTCCCCTCTGTTCGAGCCGTGCAAGAAAAAAGCGCCGCTCACGGAGGCCGCCAGAGCACGCGGGGACTGGCCTGGCGTGACGTCACTGAAGTCCGCGTGCTCTGGCGGCCTCCGTGAGCGGCGCTTTTTTCTTGCACGGCTCGAACAGAGGGGTGGCTTCACCTCCACCCGAGGACTCCCTGCCGCCAGTTCAATTCACGCAGACGGACCAGCACCCCTCCAACAGAGCGGTGGGTCTCATCTCGTTCAGCGCGCCAGGGGACGACGGTGAAAAGGATGACAGCCTTTCCAATTGGCGCTGCATCCGTCGACATTAGCGGACACGAGCACGGGCACCAGCACGGTAAGAGAGTTCGCTGAATGCTTCACTGCAGCGAGCAAAACGTGTGAAACATTACCCAGTCCCCTTACAGACGGCTGGAAATGTCTGTACAGCAGTCAATGGGCCAGTCACAGAACTCGCTCACCTGCAATCAAATGCCGTTTTAATGGAAACACACAGAAATCACAAGAGTCATTTTCTGCCTGTGTCACTAAGGGGTCACGTGTCCACACTAAAGTGCACACTCCCACATATCAATACTGTCCAAACAGTGCCGAATACTTTCCCAGCTCGAGCTGGATGCCCCATAAATGTAGATCGTGTGCCTATTGTCATGTATGCACCACTACACACAAGCACTGTTCCCACAGTTATAAACACTTCCCCAGTAAAAGCGGGAAATACTATAAATGTAGCGCGCGTGCCTGCTGTCCTGCAGGCACCCCTACACACAAACACTGTATGCATGGCCAAAAACCCCGCCGCTAGCGGGAGACTTTATGAAAGTGGCGCGCGTGCCTACCACAGTAGATGCACCCCCACCCATAAGCGCTGCCCATACAGTTCCAAACAGATCTCTGGCTCACGCCGCGAGCATCACAGATGCGACACGCAAACCAAGAAACGCTAAGAGCGGGAAGCTTTATGGAAGTGGCGCACGTGCCTATTACAATGTATGCACCCCCACCCATAAACACTGTCGTTTCAAACATTTCTCCGGCTCTTGCTGCGAGCATTACGGAGATAGCGCGCGTGCCTGTAATCTCACACGCACCCCTGCACTCAACAAAGCTGCTCAGCGCGAGCGCGCGCCTCTGAGAGCTGTAAGCTCAGTGTTAGCACATTTTCTGCCTGTGTCACTAAGGGGTCACGTGTCCACACTAAAGTGCGCACTCCCACAGTTACAAACACTGTATGCATGACCAAAAACACCCCGCCGCGAGCGGGAGGCTTTATGTAAGTGGCGCGCGTGCCTACTACAGTATATGCACCCCCACCCATAAGCGCTGCCCATACAGTTTCAAACAATTCTCTGGCTCATGTCGTGAGCATCACAGATGTGACGCGCGAGCCAAGAAACTCCCCGCTAAGAGCGGGAAGCTTTATGAAAGTGGCGCACGTGCCTATTACAATGTATGCACCCCCACCTGTAAACACTGTCTATACAGTTTCAAACATTTCTCCGGCTGCGAGCATTATGGAGATAGCGCGCGTGCCTGTAATCTCACATGCACCCCTGCACTCGGCACTCAACACAGCGCGCGCCCGCGCCTCTGAGAGCTGTAAGCTCAGTGTTAGCACATTTTCTGCCTGTGTTACTAAGGGGGTCACGTGTCCACACTAAAGTGCGCATTCCCACAGTTACAAACACTGTATGCATGGCCAAAAACACTCCGCCGCGAGCGGGAGGCTTTATGAAAGTGGCGCGCGTGCCTACTACAGTAGATGCACCCCCACCCATAAGCGCTGCACATACAGTTTCAAACAGTTCTCTGTCTCATGCCGCAAGCATCACAGATGTGACGCGCGAGCCAAGAAACTCCCCGCTAAGAGCGGGAAGCTTTATGAAAGTGGCGCGCGTGCCTATTACAATGTATGCACCCCCACCTGTAAACACTGTCTATACAGTTTCAAACATTTGTCCAGCTCACGATGCGAGCATTACGGAGATAGTGTGCGTGCCTGTAAGCTCACATGCACCCCTGCACTCGGCACTCAACACGGCTGCTCAGCGCGCACCTGCGCCTCTGGGAGCTGTAAACTCAGTGTTAGCACAAGGCAATTTGCCGGTGGGGCCCATACGTCACTGCGACACGCCCCCAGCCAACATTCAGCCCATATCTGTGCGAGCAAAAGCCTGGGAAAAAATCCCCGACATGCCAAAATGGGTTTTGAACATAATAAAACACGGTTACTCACTTCAATTCGCTCGCAGACCACCCCGCTTTTCAGCGGTGGTCGAGACGAAAGTGAGGAAAGATGTGTCACATGTTCTACGCACTGAGGTGCTCGAACTGATAGAGAAGGGCGCTATAGAAACTGTTCCTCCCTCTATGAGCGAGGCGGGTTTTTACAGCCGCTATTTTCTCGTCCCGAAAAAGGACGGTGGCCTCCGCCCCATCCTAGATCTCAGACATCTGAACAAAGCTTTTATGATTCGCTCATTCAGAATGTTAACAACCAAACATCCTCGCGCAAGTTCGCCCCGGGGGTTGGTTTCTATCAGTGGATTTGAAAGATGCTTACTTTCACATTCCGATAGCGCCTCATCACAGGCCTTTTCTGAGATTCGCTTTCGAGGGACAGTCATACCAGTACACAGTACTACCATTCGGCCTATCATTGGCCCCCGTACATTCACGAAATGTATGGACGCGGCACTTTTCCCCCTGAGACAGCGGGGAGTGCGAATACTGAATTATCTCGGCGATTGGCTAATCATAGCACAATCAGAGGGTCAGTTAACGACGCACAGATCTTGGATTATCAGCCATCTAGAATGCCTGGGTCTGAGAATCAATTTTGCAAAGAGCGTGCTATCCCCCAGCCAGAATATCTCTTCTGGGAATAGTGCTAGACTCAGTGCAGATGACAGCGCGCCTCTCATCAGAGCGCGCGCTCTCTATTCGACGCCTTGCAACATCATTTAGAAAGGGCGCGCGCGCCCCCGTCAAGCGATTTCAAAGAATGCTCGGTCTCATGGCCTCGGCATCAGCTGTACTCCAGCTAGGATTGTTGCACATGCCTCCTCTCAGCGCTGGCTCAAGAGCCGTGTCCCCACTCAAGCGTGGCGCTCGGGCCACTTTTTGATCAGAGCGAATCACGGCTGTATAAAAGCCCTGGCGCCCTGGAAAGCCATCAACTGGTATCAAACCGGCGTGAGTCTGGGCGTGAACACGCGGAGAAAAATGATCACGACAGATGCCTCCAAAATAGGATGGGGGGCCCTTTACGAGGGCAGGCCTGTCTCCGGCTTTTGGTCAAACCCGGAAAAGCGCCTACATATAAACTGTCTGGAAATGAAGGCGGTCGCCTTGGCTCTCAGAGCCCTGCTTCCGTACCTGAAAAACGAACACGTCCTGGTCTGAACGGACAACATGACGGTAGTTTTGTATATAAATCGCCAGGGTGGACTTAGGTTGAGCTCCCTGCACTCTATGGAGGGCCCTCCATGCATGGCCCCACAACGGGTTCCCGAGAACCTCCCCAGTGGAGTTTTGAGAACCATCACTGAGGCGCGAGCACCCTCTACGAGGCGCTTATATGCCCAAAAGTGGAAAGTGTTCAGTGACTGGTGTGATACCAAGAGCTTCAACCCCAAATCGTGTGAGATACCAAGTGTACTCGCCTTTTTGCAAGAGCTGCTGGAGGCGGGTCGCACACCCTCCACTCTCAAAGTCTATGTGGCTGCCATAGCGGCGTCGCACAATCCTGATAAAGGACATTCATTAGGGAAAAACGATCTAATCATTCGTTTCCTAAGAGGCGCTAGGAGGATGAACCCTCCTCGCCCCCCCTCGGTGCCGATCTGGGACCTGGCCACGGTCCTGGACGCACTCAAGAGTGCCCCATTAGAACCTCTCCGTACCGTGCACCTTAAACAGCAAAACTGCGCTCTTGCTGGCGCTCGCTTCAGTCAAGAGAGTGGGCGACCTGGACGCGCTGTCATCAAGCGCTGCTTGCCTGGAATTTGGACCTAACGACTGCAGAGTTGTCCTTAGGCCAAAGCACGGGTATATTCCTAAAGTGCTCTCCACACCCTTCAGAGCACAGGTGATATCTCTGGCAGCGCTATCATCCCCAGCAGACGAAAGCAACGCTAATTTACTCTGCCCCGTCAGGGCGCTCAGAGTATATTTGGAACGTTCTGCCCTGTTCAGACAGACGGAACAATTATTCGTATGCTTTGGCGGCCGCACTAAAGGTCTCGCAGTCTCAAAGCAAAGAATATCGCGCTGGATAGTGGATGCTATAGCACTAGCTTATGAAGCCAAGGGCCTTCAATGCCCCTTAGGCATCAGAGCTCACTCTATGAGGAGCATGGCCTCCTCGTGGGCTTGGTCGAGTGGGATACCCATTTAAGATATTTGTGCGGCGGCGGGCTGGGCCTTGCCTTCGACATTTATCAGGTTTTATAACCTACAGGTCCCCTCATTGCATTCCAACATTCTATCAGCCTGACTGTAGAATGGACTGGAGTATGTATATGCTGAGCATTATCTCCTCCCTTATAAGGTCCGTCTCTGACCGACTTAGAGGATTTTTTATGCATATCAGTACATTGAAAAATGCATTCCAACATTCTATCAGCCTGACTGTAGAATGGACTGGAGTATGTGAGCATTATCTCCTCCCTTACAAGGTCCGTCTCTGACTGACTTAAAGGATTTTTTATGCATATCAGCACATAGAAAACTCAGTACATAAGATATGTGCTTGTGTTTGTACTATGAGCGCCCCACCATGGACCACCTTGGAAGGGCGCTCTATACTATCCCATTATGTAGCTCGCCGTTGGCTGTATAATCACTTTGTAATAATCACTTTGCTTTAAGGCTCAGGCATCTGCCTCTGGCTTTATAGAGCGAAGTCAGCACGCACTGCGTTTTACATGGTGTTCCCATAGCGTAAGCTACTTACGCAATAGGAGAGACCTCTCGATAGGGAACGACTCGGTTACTAACGTAACCTCGGTTCCCTGAGAGGAGGGAACGAGTATTGCGTAAGCTGCCGTGCTTGGTCAGTTCGCTTCAGTCGATTGAACCTAAAGGAACTCGTATGACGGGGTGCCCATTATATAGCCTGGCTATGCTAATTTCGGCGGGCTCTGAGCGCGTGAACGCGAGGCGCACGCCCATTGGTCGCGCGTTCAGAGTCGCCCCGTCATTGGTTCAAGCAGTTGCCGCAGCACAGCCAATGACCGAGCTTGCCTCGCTCATTACTGTCTGCTGTGCAGCTGCAATGCGTTTTACATAAAGACTTCAATATTTCTTGAGAAACTGAGTTTTCCCATATCGTAAGCTACTTACGCAATACTCGTTCCCTCCTCTCAGGGAACCGAGGTTACGTTAGTAACCGAGTCGATTTCCAGCCCAAAAGCTCACCAAAAACCGCCCACTCCAAGAAAAAAACGCCCAAACTTTTACTGCCAAAATAATGTGATATAATTGTATTGCCATGTCATTCAAGGTTGATAAGCACCATTTAGATCTCCTTAAAACAAAATAAAATATAAAATAAATAAATTTCCCAGGTAAACGGATCAAAACAGGGCAATAATTAAGGAAAATTAGCAAATATGACTAAAATGCGACCACACACACAATGCACTTTCACAGTGTAGATTTAAAATGTTTTGCGATAATTTAAATACCCAATGTTTATTTTGTTATATTTAATAAATTATATAGGCTATGTATTTAAATTATATTATATATTTAAATTATTATTATTAGTAGTACTACTACATTTTACTCCTGATAAACGGGTGTATGTGTGTGTGAAAGAGAGAGCGAGATATCTTACCTTTAAATGCAGAACAGTAACAGGCTGTCGGTTGTAACTTGACAGGATGCTGAAGAACACAGCTGATCTGAATGCAACGTTTTAGAACTATTTACAGTCTGGCTGAGCTGTCTAGTACATGGATGCGTCAAACTTCCCCAACAACTGTTGGGGAGGACGGAATGTAGCCGATGTCCATCCATTCCGTGCCAGCCCTGAGCGCACATCCATTAAACCAGAAAGGAGTGGCAATCCCATTCTATTTCTAGTGTCATCTTTGAGCAGCGTGATTGCGAAAATGCTCTTTCAACCGGAGCGTTGGATATGGGGAGAGTGAGGATTTTAATTGCACCTAGTGCTAAATCATGAAAGCAGTGGTTTCCTCCAGCATCTTGAAAAGAGTCTACCTCTAACCAAAACGCATCAATGGTTAAATTAGGTGAGAGCAACATTTCTCCACTGAGTGTCAAGTAAATCTGGTGAGCCTGAAAATAATTCCTTTGGCAGATCTCGGAAGGATGATTTGTTTGACACAACAGAAGCAGGACACAGGAGTTCCAGCTTCCACAGCAACTCCAAGGATGCAGGCAAACGCATTTGATACTGGGCAATGAGTTCTTTTAAGAGGTCTACACAACGTGTTAAGACCACCTGCTTTTTCTCAGGTGACAGAGTGCTCGCCTCCAACTTCTGACTGAATGTGGTCCCCAGGTCAGCATCTTTAGGTGAGAGGTATATACTGGAAGATTTTAGGTCCAAGTCCATGAGTTGTTGTTCGTTATTCATACGGAAAACGCTCGGCTTGATTATACGTCTCAGTGTTGACATGTACAGCCGGTTGAGGTCCTGGAAAACTACAAGGCTATCAGCGGTCTCTAACTGAAAACACTTGTTGACAGCTTTGATTTCCAGCAGTAAAGGACGGAGAACATGCAGGTAAATGCTGTTGGTCTTGTCTTTGTACATTTCACTCAGAAGCCGCGCTGCATAGCAGTGTTCAGAGCTTGCTGCTACACTGAAATGTAAAGTAAGTGCATCTGCTTGATCAAGGATTCTGTCAATGCAATCTGCTGTCACTAACCAGCGGGTGGCAGTGGCGTGTCCAGGATTTTATATTTGGGATGGCAAAGGGGGGGCAAGAGCTGAATGAGGGGTGGCAACTAGGCTTCCCATGATATATGTAAAAAAATAAAAGTGTTATACTGGTTATGAGGGACATGTGCTTATTTTAATGAATTTCTGATGTTCAGAGAGGGCTAACAGTAAATTCTGAACTATCAGCCATTTCAACTGAAACCTACTGGACATGCAGAAGCTGTTTCTGTATTCCTAATGCTGCATTCAGTGTCTTTGCTTTGTTCGTCCTCTTCTTCTGCATCATCTTCTTCTTCCAGTACATCCTTAACTCCCTCCACTGTGCCTTTCTGTCCCTCCACTGCATCATCTCTTTCCTCAGGTCTTAGCTCCTCTTCTCCTTCTGCTACCACTGAATCTTTCTTAGATTTTTGGAAAAAATAGCTATCTATGTCTCCCTTCCTCTTCATTTGGGTATTCTGTCACACAAAACAGGAAACAGTCACATAAAAACACATTAAGGATGACTATTACATATACTTTATTAACAAATAAGATTTGTAAATGTGTACATCCTTCATAAATTGTGCACTAGCATTTGGCCACAATGTGTAAGCTAGCCTATCAAAGTGCCAGGGCTCGACATTAAGCCTTGTCATGTGCTTGTCCTTTGGACAAGTAAATCGGTCATCCACTTATCCGAGTAAAAAAGTTACTTTTCTGTGGGGGGATATTTTTGGTGGTGTAAATATAATTTTTTCTAAAGCAATATCCTCATCAGTGTTGTTTGGGGTATAACAGTTATGATCCAGACCAGATATGGAGAAAGAAAACCAGGAGTCAGAAGTTCAATCAAAGAATCCAAAATTTACTGAAGAATAGTTTGCAGTGAAATTGGTACAGCCAGCGGCAAAGTCTCACGAGGAGATCGAAAGCTAACTCATACCTTACACGAATTTTACATCAATTATACCATTTGCAAGGACATATATTCTATTATTTAACTCCTGATTGGCTAACAGAGCATAAAGTCACAACATATAGATAGCTATAGCACATCAACATTAATCAGCGCAATTGTCGTCCTGGCCCGAGATTTACATCTGAAGTGACCTCGCAGATGGTCTCGGGCGTCTTCGAGTCTGCCTACTGTGTCTCCCTGGGTTCAAAACCTGGGTAAAAGGTCAATACGCACACACGAAACACTGACGAACGACAGTGTTTCTCTGCGCACAAGGGAACCAGAGCACACATTTATCAGGTCATTTTAACCAAAACAGTGAGATAAGAAATATTCACCCCTCAGGCAAAGGAGAGGAAAGAAATAATGAGAAAATTTACACTTCTACTTATTCAAGTGCTATTACATAGGATTTTAAATCATATAATTAGTCATGGACAGGTAAAAATCAACCACAGAATACATCTGGAACATATGTTTAACATTCTCCCTGGTATCTCATCTCAAGCTTATTCCCAAGACGACCTTCAAGTCAGCCTCCGTGCAGAACAGAGAGAGAGGCTTCAAGGAATGTGCATGAAATCAAAAATTAACTCTTAACACACATATGATTCGAAGTATATTTCAGTTATGCATAAGAAAAATAAAATTGATTATGTGCTGAATGCATATAGTTAATTCATCACTTTATTAAAGAAGTTTAAGCAACAGAATATAGATACATAGTGATCAATACATCTTTATATATGTATCGATATAACTGAAGAGACAAGGGATTTCGACCCTCACCCTTCAGTCCCCCGTTTTAGACCAATGTGGGGTCCAATACCGCCACGTCTGGTCTACCAAGTGAGGTCACTAAGGAAGGTGGAGTGGTAACGCATGCTTCCCTGACGGGTCACACTTGTCTCTTCGCCTCATTGCGGACATGCTGGATACTCAAAATTCCCAGTCCCCACGCAAAGGCTCTACCACCTTCCACTCACAACAGGGCATGGATATTATCCTTCTTAAGTTTCTCTTTCAAGCGTCTCGTCAGTTTTCTCAGTCGGTACTCCTCCTCGGAAGGGTTCAAGTTACTGCAAGCAGACCTGCATACATAAGAAAAACAGAAACAAACACACATCCACACACACAGACAGAGGACACCCACTCCCCATCCACCGACCTTTTTGCATAATGAGGGTAGTATCGGGATAATTTGGGGAGTGACCAAGCCAATAGGTCACTGTCTCATTTCCGTCCAGGCGATAACAACGATAATTTACCTTTTGGTACATAGTCGGAATTAAATTTAGACCCTCAGTTGAATTTAGACATGGGTATTGTACCCATGATGGACGGTTATCGATCTCCTCGCAATCCCAATGCGTTGAAAACGCATGGAATCTCCCTGTCCAAATTGAAATTTGAATCCACATCAAAAATGATAAAGCGATCAGAATTAAAAATACCAACGAGAGCGGAAGTACCAATCGGATGAAAGCTCGTTTCACTTTCAGTCGTCTCTCACTACGCACTTCTTCTTGAAGAATTAGCAGCTTCATTATGTCATCGGATTCAGCCATCTGTAATGATAAAACATTTGTTCTAGAATTCTGAAATTTTAACATACACGACAGACATTTAATGATCCCGTGGTAGTAAGTTGTTACACTTTTCAAGTGGTTTCACCTGTGACCAATGTCTCCATACTGTACCCAAAACACCCCTGTCCAGTAGAACAGTGTTAGTGGTCAATACCACCTGATAAGGCCCATCAAATTTCGGACCTAAGGGGGAAACTATCTCCCGCCGTAGCATTACATTGTCACCTATTTCAGGCAAAGCAGGCATGTCTTTTTGCTCAACATTATCTCGATCTGCTTGTCGTGTGCTAACACTAACCCGTCTGTCTCGCAGACTGTCATCCAAAGCTTTCAGAGAATTTTGTAAAGCGTCTTTCAAAGGCCCGGATGGCCCCTCATGTTGCAAGGGGGCATCCCAGGGCAGCCGCATGTAGCGACCTGTCATTACCTCAAAAGGGCTGAGCTGTGTAGTCTTGTTAGGGCTGGCTCTCATGCTTAACAAAATCATTGGGACAGCCGCATGCCACCCTTTCCCCCACTCCAACAATCTCTTTCTCAATGAAGTTTTAAGCATACGATTAGTGCGTTCAATAGATCCGCTAGATTGGGGCCTAAATGGAATGTGAAAGTGTTGCCTCACCCCCATCAACTTCATGACATTTTTCATCACCTTCCCAGTAAAATGTGTACCCTGATCTGAATCAATTTGTAAGGGCAAACCCCATCTTGGGAAAACTTAATTCAACATAATCTTGGCGGTTGCATCTGCTGTGCAGTTTCTCAGTGGAAATGCCTCAACCCATCTGGAAAACAGATCAACAATCATTAGAATATATGTAAAACCTCCACTAGGGGGCAGTGGACCTATGAAATCAATTTGGAGGTGTGTCCATGGCCCTTGAGGTCGAGGGGCATGTCCTAAGGGAATTTTCAGCTTAGAAGAAGAATTAACCTTAAGGGATACTAGACATCTCTTACAAAAATCATTGCAAGAAGCCCTCAGTCGTGGCCACCACCAGGTTTTGGAAATCATTGCATGTAGTTTTTCAGGACCTGCATGTGCCAAACCATGATACAAAGACATTAGTTCAGTTCTAGCAGAAACAGGACAAACAAAACGCTTATTAAATTTCCACAGTCCTTCTGCATTCTTCTGAGCTCCTAATTTCGATCCATTGTTCTATCTCTTCCGAGTCGTCTTTATCATAGAGTTTAAAAATGTCTCTGGGGGTCTCACTCTCCTGAGGAGCAAGAGCCATAACACTCACGCAAGTCTCAGTCCGTGTTGCAGCCTCTCTGGCAGCTGTGTCAGCAGCTCGGTTTCCTGTGGCCTCAGGAGAATTGTCCGTTGCATGTCCAGTGACTTTGATAACTGCTCCTGTTGCAGGAAGATCACAGGCATTCATAAGTTATTTTAACTGCTGTTGATGAGAGATCGGCAGACCGGCAGTGGTTAGAAATCCTCTGCGTCTCCACACAGGGCCGAAGTCATGAACAGCACCATATGCATAACGGCTGTCAGTGTAAACATTAACTCGTTTCCCCTGGCCATACTGCAATGCTCGTGTCAATGCGACCAGCTCGGCCACTTGAGCCCCTCCTCCTGAAAGAGAACCACAGTCAACAGTTTCACCATGTTCATTTACAACCGCCCAGCCAGTGAAGCGTTTTCCCTGTTCATGAAAGCTGGAACCATCCACGAACAGCTTCATGGCATCAGAAAGTGGTTCAGATTGAAGAGGGCTCTGACTGTCCATCTCGATCAGTCGGGCACAGTTGTGTGCAGTTCCTTCTTCTGGAAGTAAGGAGGCAGGGTTGATAGCAGTTTCTATGTCAATATTTATATCCACATTTTTACTCAAGAGAGTGGTCTCCCATTTAGCTCGTCTTTGATTAGAGATAGAGCCTAAACGAGTGTTTGTTAACAGTTTCAAAATCTGGTGTCTAGTGTGCAGTATCACCTTCTGATGAGTCACAATGTCCTCTGTAATCTTTACGGCCCATTCTGCACAGTCGCATATCAACAGGCATGGATGCTGTCCTGCCATTGAAACAGGAATAGGAGCTGAGTAATAGCCTACCATCCCATAGGAGTTTCTTCCTGGAACCCGTTGACCCAGTGCCGCTGAATAGGATCGAGTTCCCACCCATGTCCATAGATGGAACGGCCTGCTGGCATCGGCATGACGTAATGCTGGGGAGGAAGCAAGAGTTTCTTTGATACTCACAAACGCCTCCTCCATCTCTTCAGTCCAGTCGATCAGCTCCGATCCAGGTTTTCCTCCTTTCAACGCCTCTGTGAGTGGTTTAGAAAGTTCAGTGTATTCAGAAACATACTGGCGACAGTAATTCAAAAGACCCATTACTTGCCTTAGACCAGTAACCGTGTTTGGTTTTGGAAGTTCAATGATAGCTTTAACTCATTCAGGAGTGATGCGTCTGCCGTGCACACCCACAATTTGCCCCAAATAAGTCACTTCAGGCAGTGCTAGTTGTGCCTTCTTCAAGTTAACTTTGAATCCCCCGTTTTGGAGGACATTCAAAACAGTCTGTACAGCAGTCAAATGTTTAAACTTGGTTGGACTAGCAATTAAAATGTCATCCACATACTGTAGAACAACAGATCCGTCATATTCAAGTTGTTTTCTTACCGGATCTATGAAGGATGCTAGTACCTGATGAAAAAGTGTGGATGAGTTGCAGAAACCTTGTGGCAAACGACTCCATGTCCATTGGCGACCCCTGCTGGTGAAAGGAAATCTGCCTTGATCCTCCTTGGCTAGGGGACAAGTCCAAAAACCATTAGAAATGTCTAAAGCAGTAAAAAGACAATGTTCAGATCCTATCTCGTGTAGGATAGTTGTGGGGTTGGCCACCAGAGGGTGCATTTTCTCAGACACTGCATTCAGAGAAGTGTAATCAATAGTCAAACGCCAGCTCCCATCCGGCTTTTTGACAGGCCACATAGGAGAGTTAGTGGGGGAGGCACAGGGGATCACAATTCCCCGTTTGCATAATTCATCAACAACCGTGTCAGCCCCTTCTCGGGCCTCATTTTTCAAAGGATATTGTCTTTTAGCCTCATGCAAAGGGCCCGGGATGCTCAGTGGCTGAATCTGTGCTAAACCACAATCATATTTATCTTTGGCCCATACATCAGGGAATTTGGAAATTATAAACTTCCACTCAGAGCGAGTCTCAGTTAGACTAACAGATCCTGCCACTGCACACTTTCGCTCATGGTGGGGGCCACTCTGAGATAAGTGAATTGTTTCATTGCAGCCAAGCACCCACAGAGAATAATAAAGAGAAATAAACTCAAAATGCCTCCAGTCAATATTCATAATTAAAGAAACAATGAGCCGAATTGTTAAATCTGCACTTATCATCTGCAAAGTATGCAATACAAAATGAAATGTTAAGAAGCTTGCTAGAGACTGAACACCTCAGACCTCATTTTGACATAAATGCTCCTATACTTTTGCTGTGTTTCACGCCTGCACTTATTTAGCCCAATCTGTTGCTTTAATGCATTCTCTCACACAGGGGCCCACATCTGCTCACAGCAGACCACATTCATTTTCATTGTGTTTTTTTTTCAATGAAAGTGAATGGTGACTGAGACTGAACGCTCTTTGGCCTTGATCACTGATAAAGTGTCTCAGTGTTCCCTGCTATCAAAGTAGAACTGCATTTGTTTTTCTGTCAGGCAAGCTGAGAGCACACACACTTTTTCCCAGAAAATCTTATCGAATTTCACAGTCTCAGTTTTCACACACCATTCATAAGCCCACTGCGGTTCAAATTTAGAACAACATATTTACTTCCAAAGGAAGTAAGGGTCAAATTTAATTCACACATTAAATCTCTGGCCATTAGAGGTACCGGACAAGATGGTGAACACAAAAACACATGTTTAAATGTTCTACCCTTCTCCTTTGACTCATACTCTAAGGGCACTGTGAATTTTTTTTACAGCATTTTTCTGCCTTTTCACAAACAGCCTCGAAACCCGTACTCACACTACACAGATCACAGCCGACTTCCTGCCCAATAATTTTTGCCACTCTATCACGCTGGGCAATCAAACCAGACCATCCGTCCATCATATTTGGAATTGCCTTTTCATGGTTTAAGGGAATACCACCCAGTTTACAAATCCATGAATAGGCAAACACGGATAAATATTTGGCCCTATCAGTGTCTTTTTTGTTCTGCAGCCAGTCAATCTGCTGCATGACGTTCCAATCAGAATCAAACCACTGACTGACCATTTTCTTAATGAGCTGCGCACATTTCTTTGATTTGAGCTCGTCAGAGCAGAGCTGTTTACAGCGTATGCCCTCCTCGTTTTGGTCAGAACTACTCAGAAAATTCCCTTTATCAGACATTTTTCTTGGTCACAGTTGAAAATCACTACCGAAAAGATTTTATCAGCCAATATTTTACGCGGATAAATTAACTATAACAGCAACAGTCCTGGATTTCTACACAATTTCACCACAAAGTATTCTTCACAAACATCCTGGTAACATATACTGATCCATACCAATTAGGGTCACAATTTATTTATTTACTTGGGACCGCTCCTGATGCATCCCTGGCAAAACAATCCCTATTGTATTTTATTTTATTTTATAACTAATATCTGAATCCCTAACTGCCTGATTCACTAAGCTCAGGGATCCCCTATCTGAGCTGGAAGAAATTGAGCAGGTTTACGGTGCCACTGGACCTCCCGTCCAGGGACACACTTCTGCCGGGGTGGTGCTAGACCAATTCCCACCTGAGCCCAATGCCCACCTGAGCACCCCACAGAGCACGTATCACTTGCGCTGTTTGCTGTTTTAACCCGCACTCTGCCGGGGTGGTGCTACACCAATGCCCACCTGAGCCCCCCACAGAGCACTAACAGCTCTCTCAGCGACTTTTCTTCACACGCCTCGTCGGAGTGAAGCTCTCCCGCTCCCCTTCAAAATCTCTTCCAGTCAGACAGCCCTAACACTTAATAAAAGCTTCCTACCTTGTTTGCTGATTTGCCAGAAATGTCACAACGGAGTGATTGCCCGCATCCTCCACTGTTAGGGGTATAACAGTTATGACCCAGACCAGATATGGAGAAAGAAAACCAGGAGTCAGAAGTTCAATCAAAGAATCCAAAATTTACTGAAGAATAGTTTGCAGTGAAATTGGTACAGCCAGCGGCAAAGTCTCACGAGGAGATCGAAAGCTAACTCATACCTTACACGAAATTTTACATCAATTATACCATTTGCAAGGATGTATATTCTATTATTTAACTCCTGATTGGCTAACAGAGCATAAAGTCACAACATATAGATAGCTATAGCACATCAACATTAATCAGTGCAATTGTCGTCCGAGCCCGAGATTTACATCTGAAGTGACCTCGCAGATGGTCTCGGGCGTCTTCGAGTCTGCCTGCTGTGTCTCCCTGGGTTCAAAACCTGGGTAGAAGGTCAATACGCACACACGAAACACTGACGAACGACAGTGTTTCTCTGCGCACAAGGGAACCAGAGCACACATTTATCAGGTCATTTTAACCAAAACAGTGAGATAAGAAATATTCACCCCCTCAGGCAAAGGAGAGGAAAGAAATAATAAGAGAAAATTTACACTTCTACTTATTCAAGTGCTATTACATAGGATTTTAAATCATATAATTAGTCATGGACAGGTAAAAATCAACCACAGAATACATCTGGAACATATGTTTAACATTCTCCCTGGTGTCTCATCTCAAGCTTATTCCCAAGACGACCTTCAAGTCAGCCTCCGTGCAGAACAGAGAGAGAGGCTTCAAGGAATGTGCATGAAATCAAAAATTAACTCTTAACACACATATGATTCGAAGTATATTTCAGTTATGCATAAGAAAAATAAAATTGATTATGTGCGAATGCATATAGTTAATTCATCACTTTATTAAAGAAGTTTAAGCAACAGAATATAGATACATAGTGATCAATACATCTTTATATATGTATCGATATAACTGAAGAGACAAGGGATTTCGACCCTCACCCTTCAGTGTTCTATCAGCTTTTACTTCTGAAAATGTGCATATTTTTTATATTTATCCAATTAATTATTTTTATGAAGGCCAATTTTAAAACCTTATTTAATGTATGCATTATCTTTCATGTCAAATGTTTACATTTGATCAATAAACCACGTGTTAATAGTAACACACTATAGCAATATACCAATCAAATTAAATAATGTATACTGCGAAATTACAAATGCAATAAATAATGTTATAAGATTAATGTTTTAATTTAACCTTTGAATATACAAATAAGACATTTTGGAAAAAATGTATGATACTTTTGAACATCAAACTAAACTGTCAGTAGGTGCTGTTTTTCTTTGTTTAGAACAATTTTCGATGGTAAAATAGAACAAAAACAGTTAATAATGTGTCTAAAATGCAAGTAACTTAATATGAACTACCCAGCGGGCACCTTGACATCAATTTGACATCAACAAATAGTCAAGATTTTGACCACCATGTATGACATGGATGAATATGCATATTTCCATTATATTTTGTAATTATTTCCTTGTGGTTGTAAAGAGGCACAACAAAGGAATCAATCTGACATGTACGTTTTTTCTGGTCCCTACATCTCAGGTCAATATCATTGACATTAAATCGATGTTGACTTGATGTCAGGAAATAAGACGTCAAATTGATGTGAAATTTAAGTCAAAACAATGTCTAAAATGTCTGAAATTACTCATGTATATAAATATTTATTACTCATTGTAAATCAATGATTTTCAACAGCTAAACCTAGCCTGAATGATCTTGAAAGTTGTAGACCTAGGTCTATATATTTTGCGAGTTTTTATTTATTTAAATCCTAGCATACATTTAGTTCACGTGTAAAATGACAGCAGACACAATTGCATATACTAAAAGGTCAATTTAATCTGATATTGAAGCTGATTTTTTTAAAAATCATCATGGACTACAAATTGACTACAAAAAAACGTCACATCCTGGCCATATCGCGCGGGAAAGTAGCAAATCTGCATAACGGCTCTCACACTCTGTCTGGTCAACTGCGCTAGAGA
Organism: Xyrauchen texanus; assembly: GCF_025860055.1. Lineage (NCBI taxonomy): Eukaryota > Metazoa > Chordata > Actinopteri > Cypriniformes > Catostomidae > Xyrauchen > Xyrauchen texanus. The sequence goes on along the minus strand of NC_068278.1, from coordinate 4,473,888 downwards.
TCTTCGAAACTCAAAATCCTTCTCCAAATCCTGGTAACCAGCTAGCATGCTATTGTTGTTATTATGTTGATACACCATCATATACATAGACTACTTAATTTTAATGGGTGTAATTTTACGAATTATGTCGAATAATTTCACTGCCATATCTTTAACATTATGATGAGCGAGCGAGCGAGCTAATGTAACCTGAGGTTAGCTTAACTGTAACGTTTACATTCCGGTATAATGGAAGAGGTGTCTTACTGTCTGCAGTCATCGTATGATTTTATCAATGTGTGTGTATGTGTGTGTGTGTGTGTGTGTGTCAGTGAATCGTAGCGGTCTGCTTCATGGTCTGCTTCTGCCATGTCTCTACACAAAATGCACAAATTTGACGTGTGTACCTGCAAACTAGTCGCTTTTCAGTGAAATTAGCCGTTTTGAATCAAAATGTGTCATTTATGTGAATCTTGTAGATCTGATGAGTTTTTTTTCGGGGCTGCGGTGAGGGTGAAGTTGCAAGCACGGTAAACTTCACAATAATAATTGGGAATGTGCTAATTAGACTGGAGTGAGAGACCATAGACGTCTTTCGAGATGTTATGATCTTTTTTTGCGCTCTAATGGTGCGTTCACACCAAACGCGAATAGAGCCTCTGGCGCGAGTGATTTCAATGTTAAGTCGATGTAAAGACGCGTTCCATACTAGAGGTCCTGCAGCGCGAATCAGGCGTTTAGTATGGCGCTCGAAATGTTCCATTCGGCGACTATGGCGTTCAGATCGGCTGTTTATTATAACTTTGCAACATGCACTCGTCTCAATGAACGTCTCACTCAACGTCTTATTTTTTTTATTGTTCTATTTATTTCTATTCAATTTAAGATGCTGACATCACGCTGACGTCACGCAAATCACACGTGGCAGTGAAGTGTCGAGTACGTCACGCGTCATTCACGTGTGGCAGTGAAGTTATTTATTGTTTTTTTTTCGCTAACACGTATTTAACACGCTATTCACAGTACAACACGGCTCAGTGCAGTGTGTCAGCGGCGTTCTGATCGGTTGACACTCGCGTCTGTGATTTTTATATAGGATATGTGTGTGTGTTCTTGTTTAACCCACATTTTGAGGGCCAAATGCCCCCACAAAGATAGAATTATGAAGAAACAAAATTGATATAGGCTATTGCATTTTTATAGCTTATTTTTGGGGTTGTTATTGTGTTTTAAAAAAAATTTATAATTGTAAAAGGCCTAGGCTACAGCACTTTGGTAAATTAGAAAACTGTTTCTGTATATCCTTTAAATAGAAGAATAGAATTGAAAAATAATATTTTTATATATAGGCCTAAATATAAAACTATGATTACTAAAATTATTATTAAAACATCATGTCTGATATCCGAAAAATAATACAACTACAATCTGCCATCGTAAAAACATTATGCCAAAAGATGCAGATCTGAATTAATTGGGGAAACTAAATAAAATTTGCAGGTATGAGAAAAAAGTAGGCTAAGTTAGTCTGAGACATGCAAGTTTGACTAATAGCCTATTCCATGGCTTATAGTGAAGGGTGTAGAATCAGCGAAATGGTAGCATGTTATTTAGTGCAGGAAAATATAAGGCAGAATTAAACGATTTGAGAAAAGTTCAATTCACAAATGGGAAATAATAAAATATCTATATTGAAAAAGTATCAACATCAAAAAGGCAAGTAATTTCTGCAACATTTACAATTATACACTGAGAATACACCTCAATTTTCACAATGGTTGATTCCTCCATAACAGTTACAGCACATGAATTATATCAGGAAATGTTTTATAAGTGTAATGTTAAAAACCATGGGAGAATTGAAAGAGAAACCCTGGCTCTATGTTAATTCTCTTCCAGCTTTTATGATTATTGTGCCAAAATATTTCTGTACCTGTTGATACAAATCTAAATGTTTTTATGCACCAGCAAAGACATAGTCTAAATAATAATAATAATAGCCTAATAATAATAAACTGTGCTCGTCTTTCTCTTTTGAGGTGTAACTGTGTTATATAATTCTGTTAACTGTCAGATCGACTGTCAATCAAACTTCGTCGAAACTCTAAAATTAAATATTACAACTCTAAAATTAAACATTACGATTATTAAAAATTACAAATATTATTTATGTTAGTTAAATAAGCCCAAATGTTTACAACTACATTATTTTGTGTTGGTCAAGAGACTAGTGGTGAATATACATGCGCAAACATTTTATGATTTCTTCATAAGTATCTGTGGATATGTTGACAAGAAACAATGGCAAACAAAAATTTTAACATGATCATTTGTGTAAATTCATATTTACTATTTGGAATAAAACGCTATACATAAGCAAGGTAAAAATCACTTAATTGCTAATAAAATACAACTGAAGATCAGTGGGCTAAAATAATAAAGAATGAATAAGTGTGTGAAATGTGCTGGAAACCCCCTTGCAGCAGACTGTGTTCTGCAGACACAGACGTCACGTTCGGCAGACAAACGAGTGATGTGGCAGACGCAGACGAGACGTTCGGCAGATGCAGACGCAGTTCATTGAGACGAGTGCATGTTGCAAAGTCATATTAAAGAACGGATCGGAACGCCATAGGCGACGAGACTGGCACGACAGATAACACACGTGTATATATGTGCATGTACGTCTCCATTTGTTTTATATGGAGACGTACACGCAAATGTCACGTCACTTGGCTGATTTAAAAAAAAAAGCACGTATTTTTATGCAGCTACTTGTATGATGGACTTGTCTTATTTGAGACACTGTTCAAACAGCGTGGGCTAGAATTTTCAGCAGAGAAAATCACATTAATAGCTATTTAAAATAGGCCTAGCCTAAATCTTTAACATCCTCGAATAATATTAAGAAAATTCTAATTAGGTTTGGATACATAAAAAAAAAAAAACTAATCTCAACAGTAGCTTTGAATGTAGTTTACAATATGAATTATGCACGAGCATGCATGGGAATAGGAAATAGGCTATAGCCTAGGCTACAATAATAATAAAAAGCTCTATAGAGTGGATGCATTACTTAACTATATTCAGAATTTCTATGTTATAAAAAAACGTTCTATGAACTTCTAGCAAGCTCATTTAAACCGAGTTGTAAATGCCGAAATGAAAGGAGGCTAAATAAATACGAAACTACTAAATATAAATATAAAATCGCCAGTAGATGGCGCCAAGGCCCTGTTCTATTGAGATTACTGGTTAATGTTCAACCTATTCATTTTAAATATATTCAAATAAAAAAACAGTTCTATTAATGTGTAATAATACTTCTTATACCATGGTCTGGGTGAATACTCGATTCTGATTGGCTGCAGGGTGTCCGTTAAAAAGTGATAGAGGACACCTAGTAAAGTAGTTCTGGTGAAACTGCCTGTTTACCATTCGAAATTAATAAATAAATGCGCTGCCTACAACAGCTGTGAGTAACCATAGCAACAGGCAGTCAAAGTATCCATTAACAATTTGCTCTATCAAAACAAACATCTAACGTTAGTTAGATATTACATAGCCTACTAATACAACAATGAGCGACTTCGTTATTTCTTTTAACATTTATGGAGAATATGACAACTGACGACTGGGATGCTGCTGAAGAAAGAAAAAATGTAAATAAAACGGAGAAACGACACAAAGAGATAACACCGGGAGAACTGAATCAAATAGAAGACGAAAAAGATGAGATCAACACGAAAAAAAAATACGAAATACGCTGCGCGTTGGCCGGTTCACACCTCGCCGTCGTCCATTAAAACCTGATAATGGACACCTCGTCGGGCATTAACCCTTACACAATATTACTGTTTATACTGTTTTTTTGTTTTAAAAAATGCAGCCTTGGACACAACCCTACTCATTTTAGACAATGGTTTTCTAATTTTATTTGTCTCTCAGAATATCGTATAATCAAAATACATGACAATAGACTTTTATTAAAAAGTTACATCTATCATTGGGATACCAAATGTATCGTACATTAACAGACATTCAGCATTAATTAATACGTTTATCAAATGTAGTCCTACATAAACTGAGCCAAAATAAGATTATCTATGATAATGTCTATAACAGTAGGGAAAAATTGTCTATAACAGTAGGGAAATGTATGAGAAAATAAGGAAAAATAGATAGCTCCAGACGTATGTATGGCAGACGCATGTAGTCACGCTTGTAAACTTAGATTGCAGACGTTATAATAAGGTAATAAAAATTCTCTTTGTAAAAATAAATAACACTCTGGGGTAAATATCGCAAATATGAAGATTTAAGTATGTAAAATCTGAAAATATTGCTTCAGAATAAATATATTTACATCACCGCCCCCCCGTACATGGTAAAGTACAGGCAATTTGCGATGTACTGTACCTGATAGAACCCAAGTCCCCCCCTACAACCTGTGTGTGTGTGTGTGTGTGTGTGTGTGTGTGTGTGTGTGTGTGTGTGTGTGTGTGTGTGTGTGTGTGTGTGTGTGTGTGTGCGAACATTGGTGGTTCACATTAGTGACACGGGAATAAATTGTCGCTCCCATCCCATCCCGAGCCCACCAAAATACACCCGATCACTTTATTTTTTAGCAACTTGTTCTAGTTAACTTGGACTAAATGCATCAGTTCTTTGTTGTTGTTTTTTACATGGGTTCCCCAGAAATAATCATAAAATATCCATATTATGACTAATAACACTTGAATTGTACAATTTAGTAAGAAGTGTTTATTTTAATAAGGAGTTAACAAATTAACAATGATTGAATGTAAAATGATTTCCTAAGCATGTGAAATATTTTCAATTTTTTTCAGCGTACCAGCACCGGAAGCTGTCACTGATTTGAATAAGAGGTAAGTTCCAATGGCAGCCATCTATATACTGTCCCATGACATTTTACATATTCCTTTCCTTAGGCGACAAGGACATCGGCTCCCAAAGGATTCCCGAACACTGTTGCAAACACCAAAGAAAGTGGCAACAGTTGAAAAATGTGGTGGACACTATGCATACTTTGGTGTTGCTTCTGGCATATTAAAAGTTTTGTCTCAGCGTCCAGGAATCGTTGAGCACCTACATTTGTGCTTTAACATTGATGGTGTGCCCCTTTTTAAATCCTCCAACTTGCAAATGTGGCCCATACTCTGCAACTTTCATGACTTTGCTCCTTTCATTGTGGCCCTCTACTGTGGAGTTGCTAAACCAAATTCAGTGGAAGAGTACTTAAGTGACTTTCTCGAGGAACTGCAGCAGTTGCAGCATGACGACATTGTTCATGGAGGCAAAGCACTTCAACTGTCTGTGAAAGCCTTCATATGTGATGCTCCTGCCAGGGCATTCTTGAAGTGCATTAAGAATCACAACAGTTATCATTCTTGTGAGCGATGCACTATCAGAGGCACCTATGACGGAAGGGTTGTTCTTGGGGCCAAAGAACCAGGTGCCGTTCCAAGGACAGAAGACGGTTTCCATCAGTGGGTATATAAGAATCATCAAGTTCAGATATCCCCACTGACTGTTGCAGGAATCTCATGTATCCATGGGTTTGCCTTGGACTACATGCACTTGGTCTGTTTGGGTGTGATTCGGAGAATGCTGCATTTCATGAAGCAAGGGCCTAATACATGCAAGTTGTCATTTCAACAAAGGAGCAGGATTTCAGATCATCTCAAATCATTGAATGGAAAGTTGCCAAGGGAGTTTGCTCGCCAGCCAAGGGGTTTGCAGGAACTTGACAGGTGGAAGGCCACAGAATTAAGACAGTTCCTCCTTTACACAGGACCAGTTGTTTTGAGGGAAGTTCTTGCACCTACTTTCTACAAACATTTTCTTGCTCTCACAGTCATCATGTCAATTCTGTTAAACTCTGATGATGCGCTGAGAAACGAGTATTTAGGGTATGCCAGAGATTTGACTGTGTACTTCGTTGAAAAGTCTGAAGAGATTTATGGGAAAACCTTTGCTGTGTACAATGTACACTCGCTGACCCACCTGCCAGACGATGTTGAGCATTTCCAGTGTTCCCTGAACAATGTTTCAAGCTTTCCATTTGAAAATTACCTCCAGACACTGAAGAAAATGGTCAGGCAAAGTCGAAATCCTATTGCCCAGGTTGCCAAACGCTTAACAGAGCTAGAGAAGTCAACGAAACACAGACGTGTAGCCAAAGAGACGTTCACTTGTGTATCTACCACATTAAGGGATGGCTGTTTCCTTCTGGACAACGAGGATTTTGCCTTTGTGAAGGAAAAACGTTCAGACGGCTCTTTGGTTTGTGATGTGATACACCATAATGACACAGAGAGTTTCTTTGATGACCCCTGTGATTCCAGACTACTCAACATCGTTCGTGTTAGAGACCTCAGCAGAGCAAAGCGCCAACTGATCACGAGGCATAAGTTACACCGTAAAGTTGTCTGCCTGCCGTCCAACTGTGAGGCAACCAACTCAGGGTATATTCTATTTCCTATGCTACATGGAGTAGAACGAAGTTGAACTGTAAGTGTCCACTCCATAGATCAGGATTAGGATTTAAAACAGGTTGTCAACATTAGTTTGTTATAGTTTGGTCTGTTTTTAGCGGCATACGTGGTATTGCATACCGTAATTTCCGGACTATTGAGCGCACCTGAATATAAGCCGCACCCACTGAATTTTAAAAAAAATATTATTTTGAACATAAATAAGCCGCACCTGTCTATAAGCCGCAGGTGCCTACCGGTACATTGAAACAAATTAACTTTACACAGGCTTTAACGAAACACGGCGTGTAACAAAAATAAACAGGCTTTAACGAAACACGGCTTGTAACAAAAAATTAATTTGCAGTAAACAGCCTACCAAGATTGTCATTGGTCACTATCGTCCTCCTGTGCACTGAAACCACTGAAGTCATCTCCTTCGGTGTCGGAGTTGAATAGCCTCAGAATTGCTTCATCCGATATTGGATCGTTTTCATTGTCGATCTCGTCACTTTCATCCGGAGGCAAATCCCCCGCTGAGCCCTCTTCAACACGCAGCAGTCCAGCCTTTCGAAACCCGTTGATGATAGTGGATTTTTTGACAATGCTCCACGCTGTCAGGACCCACTGGCAGACTTGACCATAAGTTGCTCTTCGCATGCGGCCCGTTTTAGTGAAGGATTTCTCCCCATTTGTCATCCAAGCCTCCCACTGAACACGGAGCGCCACCTTAAATGCACGATTTACACTGATGTCGAGTGGCTGCAAATACTTTGTTGTGTCCCCAGGAATTACAGCTGGAATTGAGTTTGTCCTCTTGATGGCTTCTTTCACCGAATCTGTTATGTGGGCCCTCATGCTGTCCAAAACGAGCAATGCCTTGTTCCTGTGAAAGAATCCTCCCGGTCGCTTGCCGTAACACTCCGTATGCCATTCATGCATTAGGCTTTCCGTCATCCATCCTTTCTTGTTGACTTTCACAACAATACCTCCGGGAATTTTTCTTTTGGCATCGTCGATGCGTTTAAAAATCACCATCGGTGGAAGCTTTTCTCCGATGCCGTGCAGCTCAGAACACAGGTGAAGTGCGTTTTTTCATGCCCAGTTGTTTTCAGCGTGACGGATGATTCACCTTTCCTGTTGACAGTCCGAGTGAGAGGCAGGTCAAACGTCAGAGGAACCTCATCCATATTTATGATGTCGTGCGGGCCAATGCAATGCTCCGCTATCTTTGCATCAGTGAATTTGCGGAAGTTTGAAACTTTTTCCTCGTAGTCGGGAGGGAGCTGCTGACACAGACTCGTCCGTACCCTGATGGACAGGCCTTTACGCCTCATAAATCTGAGACACCACGATGGTCCACCTCTAAAATCCTCAAACTTCATTGCGGTGGCGATTGTTTTGGCTTTCAGTCGGATCTGTACAGTTGAAACACCTCGGCCGTCTGCTCTCTGTGTGTTGACCCAGTCTTCGAGCACATTTTCTAGTTCGGGCCACCTGCTTTTCTTCCCTCTGAAAGCTTTGGTTGTTTTTTTGCACTGAATCAATTCATCACGCTGCTGTTTCCAACGTCTTATCATCGACTCATTAAGACCAAGCTCCCGTGCAGCAGCTCTATTTCCCTTTTCAACAGCCAGATCAATCGCCTTCAATTTGAAAGCTGCATCATATGCATTTCTACGTGTCTTGGCCATGATGAAGGTGACAAAATGACTACCGTAATCAGAATGATGGGAAGTTTGAGCGCGCTCGATTTAATCTAAACAGTAAACAAAAAAAGCTGTTCGGCAATTTCATTGGTCTAATGAAAGCTTCATGCCGGCAAAAAACTGAGCACGTCTCACAATTTTTTTACATTTTTATTTTTTTTTAAATAAAATTTGAAAGCGGGAAAAATCCATATATTAGCCGCATCGTTGTTTAAGCCGCGAGGTTCAAAGCGTGGGAAAAAAGTTGCGGCTTATAGTCCGGAAATTACGGTATATGTATGTATGCAGTACATACATGTAGCGAATTAGCTCTATGTAATATTAGAGACCAAGTTATAAAGACCAAGTTATAGAGACCAAATATACCACACATATGATGTTGGCTAACCATAGTATGCAAAGTCTGAAACATTAACCCATTAGAGTTTACAAGAAAACAGGCCAAAACAACATCAGAAGGAAAATCATGAGATGTGAAAATTAGATACATGTTTATATATTTCTCAAGTGGTTATATATAGAATATATAGGATTAAGAGGGCTTAAATCTTCTTTTCAGTAAGATTTAAGTAAGAGTCACAGCACTCAGGAATTTCCTTTTGGGGTTGTAAAAAAGGTTCTTATCTATGTAACAGGACACTGTGAGTGTCCGAGTTCTGCTAGTGGTGTTAGCTTCGGGGGAAGTTACACAGATCCCCCCCTACATTGATTTAGTTCACAAATGTCACCTTTTTCAGCCCTTCTGAGTTTGCAGGTCTGTAACCACTGTCCTCCACCCTCCTGTCTCAGCCTCCACCACTGTGCTGCCACCTGACACTCACTCATCCTCCAGCTGCGTTCTGCCTCCTGCCTCAGTCGGTAACATTGAGAAGTATAGATAAGCACAACAATATAGTAGTACGTGAGAGTTCTCGTACTTGCACTGGCCTGGATCCAGACTAAAAATAAAAATGTTACCTCTCTGTCAAGGTTTTGTCATGTGGGTTCGGGCTGTTTGGAGGGAGAGAAATAAAGAAGAGGAAGGAGTCATCCCAAAGTCCTGGGTGCTTGATGATATGGTGCACTGGCCACCTGGCATCGACGCATTGAAAGCAATGAAAGAGATGCGAAAGCCTGAGGAAAAGTGGAGGAAATTTCCTCTCATAAAGCTGAAATTAACATCAAGTAAGTCAACGTCAGTTGCTGTAATAAAGACTTGCTTTGCATTCACTTTTCATTATCATTATCGTTGATGCATGGTTTTCATTCATTCAAGTGGACAGGGAGGAGTGCGAGTTATACAACTTCTCGACAGCTGCTGAGGGTAGTGGCGATGAGCTGGCCATCTCTAAGCCCAAGAGGATTGGGAAAAAAAAAACATTTGATGACTTTGTTGAAGGTATGATAATGAAACAGTTGTGTAGCAGGTCCAAAATAGTTTGTGTTCAACACTGAGACTTCTAAGCAGGAAACTTTTAGTCCTGTGAGTGCGATAAGGTGGTTGTTTCATATGTTACACAGATGATGAAGATGAAGCAATTGATGATACCCCACCGAATTACCAGTTAAGTTCTGAGGCAAATTCATCAGGACATGGTAAGTAGGCCATATATCTTAAACTAAAACATCAGCATATAAATGTACAGTTTTCTAAGTAAAGTCAGTTGTTTAATATCGTCTCACTGTTTGCGATCAAACAGGGCCCTCCCTGCCACCGCCACCAAAGAAATCCAAGTCCAAGTCCACGCCCAGTTCCAGCCATCAAGTGATTGGTCAAGAGCACACCAGGGAAACACCTCGCCATCATTCCAGGTCCCCGAACATGGAAACACCTCACACACCGGAAAGACCACACAATCGTTCCAGGTTCAGCACCCTGAAAAGACCACACAATCGTTCCAGGTCCAGCACCCTGAAAAGACCACACAATCGTTCCAGGTCCAGCACCCTGGAAAGACCACACAATCGTTCCAGGTCTAGCACCCTGGAAAGACCACACAATCGTTCCAGGTCCAGCACCCTGGAAAGACCACAGAATCGTTCCAGGACCCTGGAAAGACCACACAGTCGTTCCAGGTCCAGGACCCTGGAAAGACCACACAGTCGTTCCAGGTCCAGGATCATGGAAACGCCAAGCCGGGAGAGAGAACACAGATCTTACCATAGAGAAGATGTCTTCCCAATGGAAAAGAAAAGTAAGTGTGTCCTAAACAAAAATAGCTGCTGCATTGAAAAAAAATCATTGTACAGAATATGATGTGATATTGCTCTCTTTGGTCTGACATTCAGAGTTCCAAAAGCGAGTGCTGTACTTGCTAGCTGACATGAGAGCAAAGCTCTCTGAAGCTGGGCATTTTTACGAGCCCCCGCATTCCCAGTTCCACTTAGAATTGATCGACTCCGTAGACCAGCTTCAACAGCTTAACAGAAAGCCAACCAGCGAGGAAAACGAAAACTCATGGTAGGTTACTACGAAAAAGGAAAACAAACCTTTACAAACAGATGTAATTATTCCACATACAATATCTTATTCACATATTATTGTACCTCATATACATTTCTGCATATTTGCTAAATAATTCCTTCAGACAGCTCAGATGTCAAAAATTGGTGGAGCTACCCTGCGGGAAAATGTCAACAATGTGATGAAAAGGTCAGTCTCTGAAGTTGTGCTGTTAATATCTTAAAATGTATGGACTTTATTTTTTCTTAAATGAGTATGCCAGCATTTTGTGAAATTAGCTTATTCACAGTCAGAGTTAAAGCTAGATACTGATGAGACACTCTTCTCATGTCTGTGTGCAATAACTCAGTCTGACGCTACCCACTGTTAGCCTAGCTGTTAGCCACACACACACGTGCACACAGGCATGTACCTCTGGACATCATTTCACATTTCTTGCTGTACAGCATGTATAACTTTGTTTATTCCCATTTTTATTGACAGAGTGCTCACAAATAGCCTAATGTCCATAATGAACATGGATGGGACTGGTGACAAGCTGCCATTCAGAAGAATAGAACTTTATAAGGTCATGATAGGTAATTATATTTTGTATTTTTACACCTACATCACCTATAGTTCTATTCTCTACATGATTTTTATTTTGATCAGTATGTGCAAGATAAATGGCAATTGCTGTTAAATTTTTCAGGTGCCATCCAGAAGTCACAACCCGGCATCACAGAAGCTTCCATTGGTAGCCTGATGGCCAACCATTTGCGCTGCGCCGGACAGAAGAGGGGCACTGGGCCGGAAGGTAGGAGCTGCTGCAAACAACAATGTAGATTTAGGCTCAATCCCATTTCTCTGGTTTTACCCTTCCCTTCGTTTTAACACTACACCATGTTCTTCGAAACAGAGTGGCAATAGGGGTAAAAATATTCCCCATGGAAATGAGACACCACTAGCCTACATAGGGAAGAGCCCGGAGGAATGTGATGTTTTGAAATCGCTGCTCTCGGGCTTTAAATTAATGTTCACCTTTTACAATTCAGTACAAAATGTGGACTGATTACTAGCAGTGAAATGAGATCCTGACATATGACAGTTTTAACAGATATTAACAAAAGGTTTGACTCGATCCATTATCATATAATTGTACACATCTGCATCTCTGACTACTGCATGTGATTAGGCTATAATGTGGGTTATCTTTTAGTTGTCTATATACTGTAGAGTAGCCACTACTGATGGGTACTAAGCGTTAGTTATGTTAATGGACAGGGCCCATTTTAATGTTTGCTTTCTTGTTCTCTTGTTCCCTTTACAGGCACTTGAGAGCTCTGGAGGTGTGAATCCATAGCACCCCCACTGTATTGCACTGCTCAAAAAAATAAAATAAAAACATATCAGATCTCAAAGTATGTGTATGTTGTCAGTCATTGTAGAAAATTGAGTGATGCTTGACATCAAAATTTATTGACATATTTTGATATCATTTCAATGTAATTTTGACATCAATGTTTGATGTCACATTTATGTTGAATTGATATCGAAGCTTGATATTGAATATCAAAACAGCATTAAAATGACATCAACATCATGACATCTTGACGTCAAATAAATGTTGAATTGACATCAAATGCCAACAAAGCATGACATCAAAATGACATCAGCTGAGGTCAAAATATTGACATCAAATTGACATCGACACTTTGACGTCAATATGACTTTCGTTTTTGACCTATTTTGGGGCGTAATTTTGACGTCAGTGTTTGATGTCATATTGATGTTAAATTGACATAAAATGCCCACTGGGTACTTGTTTATTTAACTTAAATCAATGTAACATTTGCAATCGTAATAATATTCGGCAAAACATAGTCATGTTATTAATAATAAACTCAACATTTTGAATGTATGTTTCTTCTGTGAGTTTTGTTATGCTCATTTGGTTTGATTTCTCCACTAAAGTCTCTCACAAAGAGACAGGCTGCGCTGGCCTCAGCTTTACCAGAAATACACTGTTATCCATTTGTAATCGCTGTCTAACGTTAAATGTAATAAAATCAGAACCGTTCTCGCTTTTCTCCTAGTTATTTTTCTCACTGAATTAATTATATGAATTTTAATCAGGCTACTTGTCCGGTCAGGCAAGTAAATGTCTTTTACTTACTTGCCCTTTCAAAAAAATCCACTTGTGTCGCCGCGGACAATGTCGTCGTAGGCCTAATGAGCTAACGATAGCAACTTTGCATTGATTGAAAATATACATAAGTCATTATAACAACCACCACTCAGGTAACTTTTGTAGATTAACGAGCAAGATAGACACATGATTGACTTTACCTGTTTCTGTGCATTAAAAAGAGAACAGTCTAAACGGCTTCAGCCTGGTGGTCGCGGGCCTGCCACATGTTGTAGTTTTGGTGAAACGATTAAAGAATGGGAGGGGTGAACTTAAGATATGCCAGTGACATCACTATATGACGAACACTGTCCCAATAAATATTATTTAGTTTGCACAGACATTTTATTTCTTTGCCATTTTAATATTTGCTTAGGCTATATTTGCTTTTGATACATTTACATTTTAATAGCAATTAGTAATTAATCCCAAACCAAGTAAGATCATCTTGGAGATATGTTAAAGGTTGAATATATGTTTTAATTATGTTTATGTAAAATTAAATAAAAAGCTTTTAATATATTAATTTAAAAACATTTATATAGTTAACACATATAATTTCTCCACATGCTTTTTTTGTCAAGTTTTGTCTCCTGAAATCACTGCGATTTGAATGACAATTTCAATACCATTACACCTGTCAGAATATGCGATTCAAATGAAAAATTTGCTTTCGTATTCGTGGAGATTCTCACAACTATAGGCTACTCGAGTCCACTCTGGACAAGACGAGCGCATTCTTCCTCCGAGACGAGTCCACGACGCACTCCAGTTAGGCTACTGCAGCAGCGCCGCTGCGCTCCGTCACCCGTGGATTTACCGATCTGCCGTTTACACTGGCCTGCTGCAGGGGCAGAAATGCACTTTATCTACATAATAAAGACATCAGACTTAAAACTAAAACTATTGTGAATTATAGATCATATTTGATAAGTACTTTTCGTGACCCAATCGATTGAAGTAGCCTAAGATGGGGGGAAGTTAAGCCGACGCCCCTCCGTATCCGAGCTGTCATCTGGGGTGGCAAAGCTATTTTTTAGGGGCACACGCCCCTGGCGGGTGGAACTTGGAGAAAGCATTTTCAAAGGACATCCTCCACTGTTAACTGTCTCATAAAGAGTTTGGTAGTCATTCTGACGCTTAGATGAATGTGCAAACCAGTTGTAAGTCTCCCTGATCATGTAGTCAATATTGCTAGGGAGCTGCTGCATTGCCTTGTGAGCTACAATGTCCAGGGAATGGCATACACATTTGATTAGTTGTAAGTTAGGCTGTTTCTGTTTGAGCAGTGTATACACGGAATGATGTCTCCCCACCATTACGCTTGCTCCATCTGTTGCTATGCCAACCATGTTTGCTACATCCAGCGCGTTAGCTTGCAGAAAGCAGATAATAGCATCCACAATCCCATTAGCATCAGTGTCCAAAAGTTCGACAAGTCCCAGGTAAGTGCTCACAAACCGATTGAGTGTCTTAGAACGACATTTTACACATATGCAAAGTAACTTGTTTACGGTACTGTCGGTTGTTTCGTCCAAGTAAAGAGAGTAAGGTGAGTCACCAATGTCCTGTCGAAGTTGTTGTCTAAAATATGGCGCAAGAACTGACTTAATGACAGCCGTACATTTGGTTCTGTGCATCTGGAATGCTCCAATCTCATCCTTCAGTATGTCCGATAAGTCGTCCACGGCATTAACTGACGTGTGGCAAGCAACATATGTTGCTATCCGCAGTTCACGGCGCTTCTGGTCATCACAGATGGCCGCCGAGTTACTTAAACTAGCTTTACTCACTGTGAAAGCCTTAATTGTGGGCAGGCACCGCATCTTGTGCTTTTTGGTTTCGGCATGGTCCTTCAAATCCTTAAAGTGAGCCCTTATGTCGGTGTTGCAGAATTTGCAGTGAGCTTTGCTATCATCCGATTTAGACTGCGTTATCCATGGCTTTAGGTCCGAATCACTCTCCCACTCCTTTCGCATGCGTTTTTTATATTTTGCCCACTTCGACATCTTTTTAATTTGTATTTCCCGCTGAGTGCTGCTGACTGAGTCCTGACGCAGCTTCTGCTATCATTCGATTGGCTCTTGAGTTGTGACTCGTAACGTTGGCGTCAAGCCGCCCGTCAACTGTCAGCATCACCAACACAGCCGAGTATGCAGTGGGTGTGTTTAGTTACATTACAATGACTGATTGGATGGAGTACATGCACACTTGGGTTGTGTTAGTTGTGTTAAATAATTAGCCTATCATTTTTTTGAAAACCGCCAAACTGATCCCAAACCCGCCCAAACCAATTTTTACCCGCACAATCAAATGCAAAACCGCCCAATCTGGCAACACTGCTGGCGCCTTCTGTTTGTGCCGCGGATTCCCAAAATGCTTTGCGTTCACCACTGGTAATACGTCACGATGACGTCACATTAACAATCTCTAATCCTTTGTGACGGTCGCTCGCGCTGACAAACTGCAGAACTCCCCATTGGATGAATGTGAGATTGAGTGTTTTTTGGCAAAATATTCTCACAAACGGAATGGATCCTTTTTAGGTCATTCAAAAATGTAATCCGCACAACAGGCTGTAGAGGTTAAAAAACACACTCATTTTCTTTTCTTTTTACCTCAACAGCCTGGTGTGCGGATTCAATTGAGTTTTTTAGTCTATGTAATATTACCTGGAAACGTTTCACATAATTCACCTTGTTAAAGACTAATAAATTGCATGATATGCCTACTATTTTAAATAAATGTATATTTTTAATTTGATAAACAGTTCTGAAATCTCACCATGACGCAAAGCATTAACGTGTATTTGTAAATAAATAAATTGTTCATTTGAACGTTTTATGTTTGATTCATGAAGTGCATATCTGCAAGTCATCTTAACAGTTTCATAATTATCAGCGAGCTCGAAAGGAAAAACACATTTTGGTGAGTCCTGTAGTTACAACATTGAACACTAGAGGTCACTGGAGTCTCGGATGAGAGGAGCACATCATTTCACAGGAAGAAAAAGAGATTACAGATGATCAGTGTAATGCATTACTAGTAATTACTGTCATTAAAAGACTTTTTCATTGACAAAGTAAAGTAAGGGATTACTGTAATTTAATTACAGCTACTTCTGATGTAATTGCATTAAATACTTTATAGAATATAGAACCATTCTATATTAAACAAGAGTAAATTTACAATTGAAATGTAACATCTAATGTTATATGTTTTCTAATTTAATGCTGCCCCCTTTAATTCTTTGGCCAGTTCATGAATTATTCATTTTATATGATTTATTTGAAAAAATTAAATGAACAGTTTCATGTCTATCCTTGTATTTTTCATCTGGTCGAGGTTAGTAAGGGTTTCAGAAAGTAATTAGTAATAAGTAAGGCAATTACTTTTCAGACAGAGTAATTAGTACAGTAATCTAATCACACTGTAGAAGATGTAATTAGTAGTTAGTAGTAGTAGTTTAGAGTAATTTACCCAACACTGCAGATCATTTAGTTTGTGCATCTTCAGTCAGCTAATGCATCTAAACGAACATTTAAACAACACGCGGATCTATTAGTTAAATATTTAACAATTGCTGAATTTATTTACAATACATTCACAACAGTTCAATACAGATAGAAACGAACTCATTTATCGATATTACTTAATAAAGTGAATGTTTATCACTTTCTTTGTACATCTCCCTGAGTGTCGACGTGTTTGTGTGACATCATGCCCCTGCAGAGTCTTTTACAAGTTGTAATTCTGACTTAAAGATGCATCTCATTGCACTTTTCCTAGTAGGAAGTTGTAAAATCTGACTTTCCGAGTTGAATGGAACTCAGCACTACTTTTCAAAACTCGATCGGACATTGAATGCTCCAGCAGCCTAATTTACACTTAGAAAATCAGTCCTCCTCTCCTGTTTATTAATGAAATCACACGGTCGTGCAGAACATCTCATGTTTTTATATCCATAATGATCTCTTTCTCAACAGCAATACCAGCAGTGATGACAGACTCGTCAGCAAGATCTCGCGGTCTTCAAATTATGTCCATCACTTAAAGCGTGATTGCGTCACTAAAGGCCTGGACCAGGACATATCCTAAAGACCACACCCACAAGAACAAATAAATCAACCTGATTGATCTGAATCGGACAATCTGACTTTAGATGCCTTTTCACTGTTGAGGGATTCTGTGGAAGTCTGAAGGCCTGACGGGGTGGAGCTCAAACTCAAGCTTTACTTCGGGCATGTGATTTGTGAAACAGGAATAATCGAGGAATAAATTCTGATTGGATAAACTTTTAGTTTTTTGCTGTTTGTTTGTAGATGAATTATGAGTGGAAAGCGATTGAAAATACATAAAGGTCAAGAATGAATGGATGAAAAAATATTTATTAGGCATGTTATGCCAGCAGAGAAGGCTTTGCTGGCCCTGAGAAATCCCCACTGGTACATACATGATGTTCTTAAGTTAACTTACACTCTTCCTTCTGAGGTGTACTAACATCAGAAATAATGTATGCATTTCATTTTAATTTACCAGTCATGTTATTGTGGAATGTTAGCATTAATGTTCATAGTCACCTTAAAAAGGCTATGGTAACTTAAATAATCAGTCTGTGGCTCTTTCACTAACAAAAACGTACCACAGTGTTATGGCACTATGGATTTTTGGACATAATACCATGATGTTCTGACATACCTTTTATGATGACCTTGTTAACTTTGCACTGACATAACTTTGGAATGGTAGCACAAATCAAAATTATTGGTCAGTTCTGTGAGGCTCTGTCTGGAGTTTATCAGTAATCAGGATTTTGTTTCTAGGCCAAACAGTTCAAAATATACATGCAAAAAAAAAGCTATAGTTTGTCCTAGTTACCCCAAATCTGGTATAGGGGCTATTCATGCCCACCCCTATCAGTGTGGAAAATCTCAGCATTTTTATGTAAAGTTCATATGGCTGCCAGTCTCAAATGTCAGAATAATAATAAGAAAAGCTACATAAGCAATAGGTGCTTTGCCCCTAAATGTAGCTGCAGGCAGCAAGGCGAGGACAAGCCCTTGAGCCACAAGGCTTGACAAAGACATTAAGTCACAACTTTCTGTAAAGCTGATTTAAATTGATGTACATTGTGATTAGCTCTCTACAAATGAAAAAATGACTTGACATATGCAGCTTTTCCACTTCATGGTACAACTCGACTCTGCTCTAGTCGAGTTTTCCACTGTGGATAGTACCTGGTACTTTTTTCAGTACCACCTCATCGAAGTTCCAAGCGAGCCGAGCTGATACTAATTGTGACATCAAAACCCTTCAGATCACTGATTGGTCAGAGAGAATCATCACTACCGGCGTCACTGGATTTGCGACACGCTACATCATCCCGCTAGTTTTAAAGTTAGCAACAGCGATAGCAGTATCATTTGTTCACGCGACTTTCGAATTGTAAAAAGAAATGCCTGTGCGCAAAACCACACTGTGGTCAATAAACGAGGTGCAGACGTTCCTCTTGTAAAGCTTGCTTCTAAAACAACCAGGCCAATTTAACCATTACACTTATGGTAAAATCACCATGCAACATCTGCTTCATGCAGCACAATGAGCACAAAATGCGACCACTAGCTAACAGCTAGTGGTCGCATTTAAGATGATGTCACGTCAGAAGAGGTGGCTCAACTATGACATCCCACCCACGTTGAGGCGCCACTAAACTGCAAATGGAAAAGTAAGCTTAGAAAAGTAAAGTGAGTAGAATCGAGTCGAACCGTAACGTGCAGTGGAAAAGTGCCTATATTCACTAAGAACAACGTTGAGAGCTCCAGTTCATCAGAGGCACTTGCCTACGTGGAACTTGAACTCGAAACCTTCTGCACAACATCACGACTCACAGCTTAACAGAAGTAAAATTTTTAAAGCCTTTATTTGCTGGATTCAAACTCGCCTTTTGAGTCATATTTGCATGCTTTAACAACTGGGGCATTCTTTTGACACATCTCAACAATGCCAAAGAGACATGACAACTTCAGAGTGAGCACACAAAAGCGCTGGTACCCTCAGGACATGATGTGGATGATGCATACACATTCTAATAAAATGTTTAATTTAAATTAAACAAGTGGTTTGAAATATATATCACTTTATATCACAATTCAAAATGGCAGAAAAGTAATACGTGTGATATTGGAAAATATGGTATCCTCAAAAGGAAGCCAAAAACACCAACCTCATTTAAGGACAAACCGTTAAAATGTTAAGAGCAAAAATAGCCAATTATTAATTATTCTTGATCTATAGGTGGCGCTGTCACAAAGCTTTAAATGTGCCCTCAGACCATGGTCCTCACGAACCATATCAAGTTTAATTTTGATAGGACAAAGTGTTGCAGTGATACAGCCTCAAATTCTTTTTCACATCGACCTTGTTTTAACTTTCAACAGTAGCACAAATCAAAATTATGTTTGGTCAGTTCTGTGCAGCTCAGTCTACAGGTCATTTTGAGCCATTGTTTGGGCAAATCAGACAAAGTTTGAATGATGTGAAATGTTTAAATTGCAAATGACAATCCAAGATGGCAGACACCGTAATGGGCGCAGTACAATTTTGTTTCTAGGACAAACATTTCAAAATACACGCACCAAAGAAAAGGGAACTTTTGGTATAGGGGCTATTCAGGTCCACCACAGTGGGACAAATTTCAGCATTACCTATGTGCAGTTATAAAGGGCTACCACAGACTCCAGTGGCAGAATAATAATAAGAAAAGCTACAAAAGCAATAGGGTACACCTTTGGAGCTGGCCCCTAATAATACTAACAAAAAAAATAGTAATTGTTTAACAAGAAAGGGTTAATATGGAGCATCTCAAAACCACTTATGTGCATCCACATGACACTCTTCAATGTAAACAGAGAGCTTGGGATTTGGAAGTCTCAGGGCGATCCTCGCTGCATATTTAAAAGCGTTGAACTGCAAGATAATGATGCGGGTGTACATTTAGTTCATGACATCAACCAGTTTAAACCTTTTTTACTGTGACTATTTATTTAAGCAGTATCAGAATCAGCCAAAGACTGTAATCTCTCCACAGCACCTCACAAATACAGGAACATTACTCACAGTCGATGATTTAACGTCTGACAGTGATCATCGTGAAATGTATTGTTGATGCAGCCCTTCGATGGCTAAAACAGCAACGGTGCATAAACAGACTAAACGTAAAAGCATTGTAGAGAAGTTCTTTCAGAGGCATTTACTGAGATGACTATTATTCAATGTTAAGCACAGCAAGCTTTAATATGGCAAAACATTTTCTTTTACATTTTTAATAATTACATATTGAATTATTGTTACTTGAGGGCCTGTCTCAGCAAATGTGTGTATATATATATACAATTAATTAATTTGTCATATCATAATTTAATAAAAAAAAAAAAAAACGTTATCTATCGCCAGCCCTAATAATTATGCATGCAGTATAAATAAACCCTTTTTACAAGACTACATTGAATATTTGGACATTTGTCACAACAGGACTTAAAGGAGCTGCATATTAAGGCTTTACAATTCATTGAATAAATGCTACAATTACAGTTGCCACAAGTAAATAATTGTGAAGTGTCAATGCCTTTCATGTAGGTGTACTCCTCTTGCACAACATCTCCGTTTTTGCAGCAGCGATCAAGCATTGTAAACAATCAGACATGCCCATTGCTCACTTCTATGTGCAATCTATTCTAAATTTCAATACTATTTTCATGCAGCTAAGCAGGTCAATGTCTTGATTTACTTGTATAAAATAGCTATGAGGTAATTCAGGAACACTGTCTTCAAAACATGGCATGCAACTGCCATACACAAAGTATTTTAATGTCAGTTCTACTAATCAAAATGAATTGCAATTAAAATGTCAATGGGAATAATTGACAATTATGATTTGTTATAATGTGTCCTGCACTATACAGTGGCAAGAAAAAGTATGTGGAGAGGGCATTTATAGTTTGCTAGATTATTCTGCTGATGGATGGCAGAAATTCCCAATTCATCCACGCTACACAGTTTGAATTTTGAAGAGGCCAGGGAGCGCAGAGTTGTCAAAACCTTATCTATGGTGTAAATGGGTCGTTTCAGTTTGTGGGAGAGGTTACTACATCTCCAAGTTTACAATAATTCAAACACACTTTTCAGTGCAATTCAGGAGATACCTTTTTAAAGGTCAATCTCATAACAATATTCTAATATATGGTTTTTAATGTAGATTGATGACAGCAGCCATACTTTGGATTGTTTGTGAGTCACTCTTAAGGATTTAGAAAATTCTCAGGAGGACTTCTAATCTGTCATGGGTTTAGGAGATACTTTTAGCATTAAAATGCTTCATGAATTACTCCTAGATTAAAATTTGATGAACATTATTTTATAATGTTGACACTGACCTTTAAAAAAAAAGGCATCGCCTGTTCATTGTCGTAAACTTAGTTAGAGATGTAGTTACCTCTCCCACAAACTGAAATGACCCACTTACACCATAGATAAAAGGCATCAAAATAAAACTGTGTAGCGCAGATGAATTGGGAATTTCTGTCATCCATCAGCAGAATAATCTAGCAAACTATAAATGCCCTCTCCAGACCACACATCATCTGACAATTCATGGTGTATGTTTTCCAGTGAATGTGCGCTCGCTGCAGAGAAACATTAGGGCATTCTCAGGGAATCACAGCAATCGCAGCGCTGCACTGTGTTTTGATGCTTTTGACGGAATTTATGCTTATTTCATTACATCAACACAGGATGAAGAAATGTTCATCATCCTAAAAAAATATCTATCAAGTCAGAAGTTTACATACAACTTAGCCAAATACATTTAAACTCAGTTTATCACAATTTCTGACATTGAATCATAGAAAACATTACCTGTCTTTGGTCAGTTAGGATCACTACTTTATTTTAAGAATGTGAAATATCAGAATAATAGTAGAGAGAATGATTTATTTCAGCTTTTATTTCTTTCATCACATTCCCAGTGGGTCAGAAGTTTACATACACTTTGTTAGTATTTGGTAGCATTGCCTTTAAATTGTTTAACTTGGGTCAAATGTTTTGGGGATCCTTCCACAAGCTTCTCACAATAAGTTGCTGTAATTTTGTCCCATTCCTCCAGACAGAACTGGTGTAACTGAGTCAGGTTTGTAGACCTCCTTGCTCACACACTCTTTTTCAGTTCTGACCACAAATTTTCTATCAGATTGATGTCAGGGTTTTGTGATGGCCACTCCAATACCTCGACTTTGTTGTCCTTAAGCCATTTTGCCACAACCGAGGAGGTATGCTTGGGGTCACTGTCCATTTGGAAGACCCATTTGTGACCAAGCTTTAACTTTCTGTCTGAAGTCTTGAGATGTTGCTTCAATATATCCACATCATTTTTCTTCCTCATGATGCCATCTAGTTTGTGATGTGCACCAGTCCCTCCTGCAGCAAAGCACCCCAACAACATGATGCTGCCACCCCCATTCTTCACGGTTGGGATGGTGTCCTTCAGCTTGCAACCCTCACCCATTTTACTCCAAACATAACGATTGTCGTTAAGGCCAAACAGTTACATTTTTGTTTCCTCAGACCAGAAGACATTTCTCCAAAATGTGCATGTGCTCTTGCAAACTGTAGTCTGGCTTTTTTATGGCAGTTTTGAAGCAGTGGCTTCTTCCTTGCTGAGCAGCCTTTCAGGTTATGTCGATATAGGACTCGTTTTACTGTGGATATAGATACTTGTCTACCCGTTTCGTCCAGCATCTTCACAAGGTCCTCTGCTGTTGTTCTGGGATTGATTTGCACTTTTTGCACCAAACCACATTAATCTCTAAGAGACAGAATGCATCTCCTTCCTGAGTGGTATGATGGCTGTGTGGTCACATGGTGTTTATACTTGCGTACTGTTGTTTGTATAGATGAACGTGGTACCTTCAGGTGTTTGGAAATTGCTCCCAAGAATGAACCAGACTTGTGGAGGTCCACAATTTTCTTTTCTGAGGTCTTGGCTGATTTCTTTTGATTTTGCACTCAGTTTTAAGGTAGGCCATCCACAGGTACACCTCCAATTGACTCCAATTAGCATCAGAAGCTAATTGGCTAATTGTCTAAAGGCTTGACATTTTCTGGAATTATCCAAGCTGCTTAAAGGCACAGTTAACTTAGTGTATGTAAACTTCTGACCCACTGGAATTGTGATATAGTAAATTAAAAGTGAAACAATCTGTCTGTAAACAATTGTTGGAAAAATTACTCGTGTCATGCAGAAAGTAAATGTCCTAAACGACTTGCCAAAACTATAGTTTGCTAATATTAAAACTGTGGAGATTTTAATTTTTTATTTTAATGACTTCAAACTAAGTGCATGTAAACTTGTGACTTCAACTGTATCTGTCTATCTATCCTTTATTTACTGTATATATTATTGTCTGTCTAGCTGTCAAATAGCTGTTCCCTGTCTACCAATCATGTAGGGAGATTTAAAAGACTGCGATAATAAAGCGTGATATCATCCATAGCAACGAGGTCAACTCCGCCTTACTCTTGTCTTAAGATTTCCTAACTAAAACTTGTTCTTAGCAAACTCCCAATTAGAAACTCTTTGAAGAACTCCTATTGGTAAGATATAAATCTTTGTGAATATGGGCCCTGAACAACAAAGACTGTTCTGTATAATTAACACTACTTTTGCATCCCCTAACTAGTGTGCACTATTGCGTTATGACTCGAGCAGCTTCACAATCGTCTTTACTCTTCTGCATATCCATGTTGTCCGTTGTGTGAACTTTCAGGTGTCTCTTTAATGCTGATTGATCGTAGTACCTCTTGTCACAATTTGAACAGCAGTAGGGTTTCTCTTTCGTGTGCACTAGCTCATGTCTCCTGAGGTGGCATGCTCTCCTGAAGCTCTTGTCACAGTGTGAGCAGTTGTGCATTTTTTCACCCGTGTGAGTTAACTGGTGCAGTTTGAGGCTGCTGGTCACAGTGAAGCGTTTGCCGCACTCGTCGCAGCTGTACGGTCTCTCTCCAGTGTGCATGCGCATGTGGATGGACAGATGTCCGGCCTGGCTGAAGGTCTTCGTACACCGTTCGCACTGGTACGGCTTTTCGCCCGTGTGGATCCGGAGGTGGTTTTTCAGGTCGCCCATGGCGTTGAATCTCTTGCCGCACTGGCTGCAGCAGTACGGCCTCTCTCCAGTGTGCAGTCGCCGATGGGTCCTCAGACTGCTGTCGTGGGTGAAGCTTTTGCCACATTCCGTGCAGCTGAATGGCCTTTCGCCTGTGTGTGTCCGCGAATGCACTTTGAGCTGGTTGAGTTCGTTGAATCGTTTGCCACACTGCAAGCAACCGTACGGCCTCTCTCCTGTGTGGGTTCTCTTGTGCGTGCGCAGCAGGCCTTTGTAGGCATAGCTCTTTCCGCACACATCACAGATGAATGGTCTTTCTCCAGTGTGCGTGCGCTCGTGGTTTTTAAAGATATCGGCGCGGTCGAACCCCTTGCCGCATAGGCTGCAGACATACTGCTTCTCTGAGCTGTGCGATCTCAAGTGAATGTTGAGTGATCCTTCATGCTTGAAGGTCTTACTACACTGACTGCAGGGATAATTCAGACTTGGGTCTAATCCTTGCGAGTTTGGGGGAATTTGTAATTTTCCAGGAAAACCCTCTTCCGACTGTCCGTCTGGACTTGACACTTCTATCTTTGTCTCAGTGAACTGCTGCTCTTCATCCACAGGTTTAGTATCTCTGCTGTGGTTGCTATCATCTTCATCAGCACTGTCTGACACTACACTTACCTTTATGCCACTCACCGGAGATTTAAATTCAGAGCAACAGTCTTCATCTGAATTCTCAGTCTTGATTTCTTTATCCATGTATTTAAGAGATGTGTGAATATTCGAGAGGTCAATAGCACATCCATCCTCAGGGTCGGTTTTCACTAATGTCACTATCGTTGTTGACTGATCTTTGCTAAACTGATGCACTCCGACATCTGCGGTTTGTGATTTTAGGCAGCTGTTCAGTAAATCTCCACTGATCTTAGTTTCATGTCTGTATTCACTCGTATGAGCAGACGGAAACAGATCTTGAGTGAAATCATTTCTTGAAAAGTCAAACTCTGCTGCAAGAGAAGAAAACATCTCGTAACATATATATACACACACACACACACACACACACACACACACACACACACACACACACACACACACAGAATTGACAAGACTGAGTGAAATATTTAACAGATTGATATTGACTTACCTGACTTTCATGAAAGATACCATTGCCTTAAGAACACATTAGTAAAGTAAAAATCGACTTAATGATATTATTGACTTGTTATGCCAGTGTGGTTTGATTATCTTGTTTACCCAAGAGCTAGAACAAAAATATGAAGAGAGTGAAAATGTACTTTTTAGGCAACGTATTCTACTTTAAAATGGGGTTAAACACAAAATGGAATGGAAAAAAAAAAAAAGAAAAAAAGCACTTGTGACAACTTGCCACGTCTCCACCATTGAATATTTCTGTAAAACATGCCAACAGTGTAATTTACCATCTGAAAAATGTAAACGTTCTATAACTTTAGTTAATTTAATATCTGAATTTCCCGCACCTGTTGTTTTCACACGTTTTGGCCTTTTGTCTTTTGCACACAGTCGCTTCCTCAGATCTTCATTTTCGGACTCAATCCGCTGGATTTTGCTCTGATATTCCGCCAGACTCTGATCCACTGAGTCCAGAATATCACTGACAGTCGCGCGGAAAATCTCATTTAACGAAGATTCGAGAAATGATTTTAAGTCACTAATCTTCGCCATTTCATCAAACACAGGGAGTCGCAGTGAGCGTAAACAGACACACTGCCGCTCCCGTCTGGACTGGAGAAACACAACAGCCTCCTCCTCCTCTCTTCTTCATCGTCGTTATCATCACAACTGACAGAAGAATATGAACTATGCAACCGGTTTACTATGTACACTTTTTTCCCTTTACTGTCATTTGTGCTGGTTGACTTTCATATCATTTTTACCATAAACCCCTGACATGTGTATTTTATAACAGTGCTTTTAAATTTGCTACATTTACTCTTGTACAATTTGATTGTTCTTAATAATAATAATTAAGGATATAGCTGCAGGGAATTTACCTCTAGACCGATCAGCTCTCTGTGTGTTCAGATCGTCCTCACAGTCCAGATATTCAGATATTTATCTGAAAAGGTGCCCTGAAGGTAAATGTAAGAAGTGCCCTACACACCCATGCATCCTCCATATCTGCCCTCAAAATATTCTCAGCACCTTCTGGCCTGCAGTGTTGCCAACTCTCACGCTCTCACACTACCCAAGTAAATCTAAACATAATTTAATATAAAATAAATAAAACATTATAACAAATCTTCCATTTAAATGTTCCCATCAGCATGAGACTTGAACTTTCAGCCACCGAAGCAAATTTACCACTGTAACGCACATCAGTGTGTCCCAAAGACAGGATAACCAGATCTCTGGTGTGTACGCGACTCAACACACATTCAGTATCTCGGTGCCCGGACACCACAATCTAATGCACTTCATATGAATTCTACAGAGAATCATCTCATTGGGGAAGAAGACCAGCTCGACATTATAAACAGCACTGATCAGGGAAAGAGAAAACAACATCATACATCAACATCAATTATAAGGCTTTTTAAAATGCACATCATCAGCTTTACTAAAGTGTATTTGTATTGTTCTGTAGTTTCATATTATATCTATTAGGAGGAATCACTCTAACTTTATTTTGTCTTTATGTACATGTGTTTAGGCTATTTGTAATTCATTAATAACATCTACTAGTTTATTTGTTTAGAAAGACTAGCTACATTGACCTAACCATCCATTGGTGTTATGGCACCATTAGTAGGCTAACAATGCCAATTAAACAGTGGAAGAACTGTGACAAGCTAAACGTTCATAAGGGCATGTATAAATTGTAAAATTAAGGGATTTAAAATGTGGAAGTTTTCCTGCTGTTCTAACAAACTGGCCCTGTTTCCCTTCAGACATGTCAACATTTGACTTACTATAAATGATCAAGAGCCTGATGACAGGAAAACAATATTTTGAAAGGACACGAATATTATTACCCAGCTCACTCATAATGTAGGTCACAATATTATAACTAGCCCTATTAAAAACAAGCTCTCATTTAAATTAAGTGAATTAAGTTTGATTTCACTTAGCATTTTAAAATAAAACAATTGTAAAATTATTGTATTGCTTCAAACACATCTAACATGTTGTTCTAGTCAGCTCGGAGCTCCAAACACAGTTTACTATATTAGTATTGAAAGTCTCATTGCTTCAGAAAACATAATCTTGCCATCACACTGATTCTTGTATAGTGCACGAAATTCTTATCTCTGACACTTGAAAACTCTTCTCAACATCACACATATAGATTTATTAATAAATGAATTGGATTGTTGATAATGATATATTTACTGATGATGTGGAGTCCTGACAGGTACACTAGCAGCACAACTGGTTACCTTCTGTTTTACCTGTTGACAGCGGGATGAATGTGGGCGGGGCTCTCAGGTGTCTAACCATCAGCCAATCAGATCGTCGCTTTCCTTTAGACGCTCATCATTGCTCTTTAATTCATTATTTCTCAGGTTTCTCTCAGAAATGATCAGGTGAGTTAAAGTGCATTGAAATGTTCTGAACACGGCACAGAATTGAGGATGTTTGCTCGATTTCGACTGTCATTTGACCTGAGGCAGTAATGTTGCCGGACTCGTTCGAGGAGGAGGTGAAAGATAATAAAGATTAAATAAACATTAGTCGCTTTAACAACCGAATGAAGCCGATCTTGCATTTCTTTTGTCCGCGAGCGTTTATAGGAAAATAAAATGATCGTTTTGTGTGTTTTAACTTTTCAAACAATGCACACTTTCCCTCAGTTCTCTTCTGTCAGTTTATTGTCTTTGACTAGCCATTCAGCAGTAACATGTACAAATAGTGCTTTTTCTTAATAGTGTTGTACTAGAATGTTTTGAGTAGACGTTAAAAGTGTTTAAACATACAGTCTGACCTTCATAGATACAGGATGATTTGAGGATGAAACTGTTTTATAATGACTCACTTTATGTCACTATGTTGGTGCAGTAAGCTCGAGCAGGTTTGAAGTCTTATTGCACACTGCTCAGACTGGTATTGTTCATTTATTGTCTCACATCGTTTTATTATCACATGATTGTGTCTTGCACTGACTGTTGTAGCACATGTTTCAGGGAAACGTCATTTCAATATTCTTTTTAACACGGAGAGTTTAAAGTTTTTATTTGATCATAAATCATTTGTCTTGTATTTGTGTTTCTGAAAGTCAGCAGCACAGGAAGTGTGAGGTGATCTCAACAGGAAGTGCAGGGAGAATGAAGTGATGTTCATCTCACTGATATATATATATATATATATATAATTCATGTTTAAGTCAGAGCATCTCAGTCCTTGATCATGTGTTCATGTGTTGATAGTATTCTTTGTTGGACAGTTTTTATCAGCAAGAAAACATTTCAAACTGACTTATGAGTCAAACAGTATTTCTCTCTCTCTCTCTCTCTCTCTCTCTCTCTCTCTCTCTCTCTCTCTCACTGGAGGTTGTTTGTGGTCAGGAAGTGCAAGTGTGTCTCAAAAGTTGCTTGAGCAAAAGTCAATGCCAATCACATCCGCCCGTGTGAGTCTCTTAAAACAGTTCAGCGTTTCATGAGGTGAGTTTCATTCTTTACATTTATTTTATACAATCATCACTTTAGGTAATTCAAATGTATTTATTGATCACTCAGTGGTTATTAGGACAAGACAAATGTGAATATTCAAACAAGGACTCCACTACATTATGAATGACATTTATACATTAATTCATTACTTATTTCTTATTTAACAGGGGGAACTTTTATTTTGATTATGTTATTTACTTATAGAGCATGAGAAATGTATAATTCCTAAACAACCCTCCCCTCCATCTTGTACTACTACATGCTTTATAGATACTAATGTTTGCCGCTGGTGTTGAGTGATCATTCATATATATATGTGTCCTGTGCGTCTGTCATCTCAACACAAACATGTGCTTCACAGACTGCCTCTATTACAGCCATTTCAGCATTCTCATGCTCATGGCTGTAAATTGTGGTGGTTTTGCGGTGTTGGTATGACGACTAATGAAATATTTGTGTATCTCCACATTAATGCACCATAGACTGAAGTGAACAAATATACTTAAGTGTTTGAGCTATTGATCGATGATGAGAAAGACATTAAATATGTGTTTCTTCTCATCACAGTGTCTTATAAGAGCTTGTTAAGTGAATGTCGGTGTGGGAGGAAACCATTTCAAAATGGACGCCCTGCTCATCACAGAATATTAAGACTGAATATTTTACCTTTGTGACGTCTTCATGATGAGGATATAAATGAGAAGACTATGGATAATACGGCAGACTATGAGGAAACTGAACCATACCTGGAGGCCAAGCAGTACATAGAGAAAATGACACAAGAAACTGATGGTCTTGATCTGTCTGAACACAGTGTCTCATTGTTTCCCGTCACTGTGCCCTGCACTTCTCTCTCTTACGCTACTGTGCAGTGGGATGTCCCGGAAACCTCCGCAGAACCTCCATCCACTGGATCTGTGAATGAACTGAACTCTGAAATGAACTGGACTGTTAACCTTCTGTCCACAGACCTCGGTTACATCCCAAATGAGGAAGCGATTGTTGATGTACTACCTGAAGCCGAGCCACAAACAGACGTCACTTTAACAAACAGTTATTTTTCACAGGTATGTCAGTCAAACTGGAAGGATTTTGTGGTTTTCCTCATTGTGTTTGTATCAGGAACTGGTGTCCTCCTCCTATTTAAAAACTGTTTGTCGGTACATTCACTACACATTGTGGTTTTATAGGTTGTTGATTTAGAAACCTATTCACAAGGAAGACTTATAGAGAACTTTATTAGAAATGAAAGCTTTGGAAACTTGTATAGATTCGGCTCATTATTTAAATCCCTACACTTGAACATCACATTTTAGATCAACTTTAAAATGAGAGTTTAAAATGAATTAGAAAATTACTATATCAGTGTTGGATTTGGATTATTTGTGAATTTGAAATATGTTCTGGTGCTTTTTCTCCGATAGACATGTAATGCACAGAAATCAGATATAAACACACAAATTGAATCCTCACAGGACGAGATCCAGACACCATCTGCATATGTCGAAGGTAAAGTCTGAATTACCTCAGCTTTTTGCATAAAAGTGCTTTATATCATCTTGTCCCATACATAAATCTAATATATGACAGTATATGTTCATGTATGGTTTTTACTGATTTAAAAAGTCACTTATTTAACAGATTTGGAACATACATTTCAAAATACTAGTGTAAGTTGAAAATGCTTGAATATGTGAACTATAATTATATATCTGTTCATGTATTGTAATATATCAGATTTGTTTATGGGGTACAATGTTAAAATGGGGTGTGGTTGTCATGGTGTGATGATTGTGAAACAGGCATGTGTTCGTCAGCTGTGAATGTTGGACGCTCGCTGACTCAATCAAAATGACTTCC
Source organism: Xyrauchen texanus (assembly GCF_025860055.1). Taxonomy (NCBI): domain Eukaryota; kingdom Metazoa; phylum Chordata; class Actinopteri; order Cypriniformes; family Catostomidae; genus Xyrauchen; species Xyrauchen texanus. Next base: position 4,443,437 of record NC_068278.1, on the reverse strand, counting down.
TCTTCAAAAGTTGTTTCTGAATGTCTTTTTGCATAACCTTTTATAATGTGACCACATGCACTTCAGCCGTTACATTCCTAGTGGTTTGAGCTGGTTGATGTTGTTCTGGAAAGTATGTCATTTTTCTGCAAAGACAAGAAGCAACAACAATCCTAAAATTATGAAATGTTCTTCCTGAAATATATAAGAGTATGTACTGTTTTTCAGAAACCACACAGACATCAGATTCTACTGCAGATACAACATCTAGGTCTGAGGAGAATTTCAAGTCTTCTTATGGTGTTCATATCTTAATGGACACACAAGGCTCTGAGATTCAATCAGGTCCAGAGAGTTCACATGTGGAAGAAGAGAAGGAAGTAGATGTTTTAGTCCTTCCCAAACTGACTTTAACCCATCAGGAAAGCTCTGATTCAGACAGGGAGGAATGTACAGAAGAATGCACTGAGACAAATAGAGAATCATCAGACACAAGAACAAATAATCAGGAGGAGTTGAATTTCTTGGATCAGATTACAGGACCTGACCAGCCTCTGGAACAGGAAACGTCAGATCTTCTAGATGTCCAATCAGAGAACAAGTCTAATCAACCACAGGAATCCATTACAGACCAAACAGAACCAAGAGAGCAACTATCAGATTTTATTATGGATTTAAAGGAACTAGAGGAAGTTGAACTGGCACCAGAGCAAGTCAGACATACAGAAGAGATGAACATATCTGTTACAGTGATACAGGTGAACCAGAATAATGAGATTCTACAACATTCTGGAGAGACAGAGGACATCTCAGAACAGTTAATCAAAGATGACGGACCAAAATGTGCCGAAGAACCTGTCAGTTCAGTGGAGAAACTGTGTCCCGAAGAAGCAGAAGATGGGACAAAAGAAGCGGCGAAACACTTGGAGCTTTCAGAGGAGATGTCAGAAATTTCAACAGAAGATGAAACCTCAATGAAATCCAATAAACCAGAAATACAGTCACCAGAACAGACCGAGCAATTAAAATGTCCAGATGCAAACGAATCCTCAGAGCAGATACAATATCCAAATGAGGAGAACCCCCCCAAGCAGATGGTACAATCAGAGATTAAACCATTAGACCAGACAGAACATTCAGCCGAAATCAGACAGTTCGAGTCCAGTGACCTGAAACGACATCCAGTGCTGACAGACGTGGCTGAACACATGCAGGAAGTTCTGGAGAACCAGGTACCTGTGTGTCCTCATATTAACGGAGGTGTGGAGCTGGTGGACCGGGCTGAGGCTCAACAACTGGCTGAAAGACTCTTCAGATTGGATGGTTTTCAGCGTACAGATGTGGTCCGACACCTGGACAAAGAGTAAGTGTCTACTCAGCTCTGATGGAGTACAAGGCAAGTATTTGTGTTTTCATCAAATCTCTTGCATTTGTTCTAGCAATGAGTTCAGTCATGCTGTCGGGGAAGAGTACCTCACATTCTTTGACTTCACCAACCAGAGTCTGGAACAAGCGCTCCGGTAGGATTCAAGATTTATTCTTTCAGCTTCATGACGAGATTGCCCTGCTAGCGATTTTATTTTGATGTTTTTTGGCATCATGTCTCTTAGGTCATTTCTGAAGGAGGTGGTTTTGATCGGTGAGTCTCAGGAGCGTGAGAGAGTCCTGCAGCATTTCTCCAGTCGATTCCAGCAGTGTAATCCAGACGCCTTCTCCTCAGCGGAATCGGTTCTGACACTCACATGCGCTCTCATGCTGCTAAACACAGACCTGCATGGACAAGTGAGCCTCATGTTACTGTTACATTCAGAGACTTACACGAGAATACACGAGAACGGGTCATTCCTTAATGCTGAATTATGTACAGTTAAAGACAGAAGTTTACATACACGTTGTTTGAAGTCATTAAAATTAAAAATTAACCACTCCACAGATTTAATATTAGTAAACTATAGTTTTGACAAGTTGTTTAGGACTTCTAATTGGTGCATGACATGAGTAATTTTTCCAACAATTGTTTACAGACAGATAGTTTCACTTTAATTGACTATATCACAATTCCAGTGGGTCAGAAGTTTACGTGCACTAAGTTAACTGTGCCTTTAAACAGCTTGGAAAATTCCAGAAAATTATGTAAAGCCTTTAGACAATTAGCCAATTAGCTTCTGATGCTAATTGGAGAAATTTATTTTACGGCCTACCTTCAAACTCAGTGCATCTTTGCTTGACCTCATGGGAAAAGCAAAAGAAATCAGCCAAGACCTCAGAAACAAAAATTGTGGACCTCCACAAGTCTGGTTCATCCTTGGGAGCAATTTCCAAACATCTGAAGGTACCATGTTTATCTGTACAAACTATAGTATGCAAGAATAAACACCATGTGACCACATGGCCATCATACCGCTTAGGAAGGATACGCATTCTGTCTCTTAGAGATTAATGTAGTTTGGTGTGAAAAGTGCAAATCAATCCCAGAACATCAGCAAAGGACCTTGTGAAGATGCTGGAGGAAACGGGTAGACAAGTATCTATATCCACAGTAAAACGAGTCCTATATCGACATAACCTGAAAGGCTGCTCAGCAACAAAGAAAGCTACTGCTCCAAAACCACCATAAAAAAGCCTGACTGCAGTTTGCATGTGCACTTGGGAACAAAGATCTTACTTTTTGGAGAAATGTCCTCTAGTCTGATGAAACAAAAATGGAACTGTTTGGCCATAATGACTAAGCCAAGTCATTTTTATTTGTATAGCGCCTTTCACTGCTCAAAGCAGCTTTACAGAAGATCAGACATTAACAGACATTAAAACTGTAATATCTATAGTGTCTTAGTCATCATTGTGTATTTTGATGAAATACGATTGTGAATTGTGTTTTAAAAATAAGTAAATAAATAATAATTGTATTAATAACTCCAGTGAGCAAGCTGAAGGCGACTGTGGCAAGGAACACAAAACTCCATAAGATGTTGATTAATGGAGAAAAATAACCTTGGGAGAAACCAGACTCACTGTGGGGGTCAGTTCCCCTCTGACTAACTCATGAATATAATGTAAATATTATTTATGTAAAGTTAAAGTCATAGTTTAAAATTATTAAACTAAGTAAGTGTTAAGGGTCAGTGTTTAAACATTGATTGTATTTGAACTGTAAGATTAATGAGCAATGTCTTTGAAGTCCATCCTGGATTAACTGCAGAAGTTCACATAGATGCAATTGTCCTTGTTAATTGGCTGATGAAGTGTTTTGTTAGCAAGTAATTGATAGTAGATGTATTCCATTTCAGGAGTGTAGTCCATCATTAGACCGACGCGATGCAGGCAGAGATCAGTTAGGTGCATAGCAGTTCAACCTGGCCAGTAATTTTGGTGAAGTCTATCCTAAATCCAAGGTTCAGGCAATGGCATATGAAGTGTCCCATTTCTTATGGTTGGAGTTGGCATCAGTTCATCCTCTGAAGTCCATCGTAATTGACTGAAGGGGTGTTTGGCTGGCACCGGCTGCATTTAGTCATCATCATTCAGCGACACGTAGCAGTGGAGTCCAACAGGAAGCATGAATGGTGCTGGATCCAGCCGGTTCTGGTGACCTCAGGATAGGAGTCCCGAGGTTGAGACAGGGAAACAAATAAAAACATATTCGCAGAGATGCCCTTCAATTTATTGCAGAGTGATAGATCAAGATCAATGTTTCTGGTTTCTGGTTCTGGCAGACCCAACTAAAGCAGCCTAATTGTGAGTTGATGGATAAATTAGTTGTATGTTTGGATAAATAGAGGAGTCTTTAGTCTAGACTTAAACTGAGGGAGTGTGTCTGAGTCCCGAACAGCGTTAGGGAGACCATTCCATAGTTTAGGGATAGACAAATATGAAAAGGATCTTCCTCCTTTGGTGGATTTTGATATTCTAGAAACTATTAACAGGTCAGAATTTTGCGATCTTTATGAACGTGATGGAATATAGTGTGGTAGAAGGTTACTTAAGTACTGTGGAGCTAGACCATTCAAAGCTTTGTATGTAGTTAACAGAATTTTAAAATGAATATGAAATTTAACAGGTAGCCAATGTAACGATGATAAAATGGGGCTAATATGATCATATTTCTTGGTTCTCGATAGCACTCTGGCTGCTGCATTTTGAGCCAATTGAATTTTATTTATTGATCTTGCTGGACATCCTCCCAGTAATTCATTACAATAATCTAGTCTTTAGGTCATGAATGCATTAATTAGATTTTCGGAATCAAGAAAAGCGAGCATGTGCCGTAATTTAGAAATATTTCTTAGGTGGAAGAATGCTGTTCTACAAACATTTGTAATTTGATTTTCAAAGGACAGATTGGTATCAAATATAATACCTAAGTTCTTCGCTGTTGAAGATGATGTAACAGAACATCCATCTAGAGTCAAATTATATTTTAGTGGCTTAGTTTTAGCATTTTTTGGTCCAATAATTAGTACCTCTTTTTTGTCAGAATTGAGTAGACGGACATTTCTGGCCACCCAATCTTCGATTTCATTGATACGCTCTGTTAATTTGAAGAAATATAAAGTTGGGTATTGTCGGCATAACAGTGGAAACTTATTCCATGATTCCTGATAATATCTCCCAGGGGAAGCATATACAAAGAGAAAAGCAGAGGCCCTAAAACTGATCCCTGTGGCACTCCATACTTTACTTTTGTTTGGTTTGACAATTCCTCATTTACATAGACAAAGTGGTAATGGTCTGCTAAATATGACCTAAACCATGCTAATGCAACTCCACAGATGGCAACATAATTCTCCAGCCTATTCAAGAGAATGTCGTGATCTATCACCTAACATACGATCTAAAAGCACTAGAATTGAAATGCAGCCACGGTCAGATGATAAGAGCAAGTCATTTGTAACTCTGATAAGTGCAGTCTCTGTACTGTGATGAGGCCTAAATCCTGACTGAAATTGTTCGTATATACTATTTATCTGTAGAAATTAACATATTTGGGAGGATACCACCTTTTCTAGTATTTTCGACATTAACAGGAGATTTGAAATCAGTATATAATTAGCCAGTTCTCCAGGATCAAGTTGTGGCTTCTTAATATGCGGTTTGATAACTGCCAATTTAAAGTTTCTTGGGACATGTCCTAAGCATAGCGAGGAGTTAATAATATTAAGAAGAACTTGAGATTACAGGGAATAAGAGTTTGGTTGATATAGGATCTAACAAACGTGTTGTGGCTTTTGATGTTCCGATAAGTTTTGTTAGCTCTTCAAGACCTATGACAGGAAAATTACGAGACACTGTTTTCTGAGGTGCTATGACAGATGATTGTGCCATCGTGATTGATCATAGTTATGTTTGGAGTAAAAAGGGTGAGGCTTGCAAGCTGAAGAACACCATCCCAACCGTGAAGCATGGGGTTGGCAGCATCATGTTGTGGGGGTGCTTTGCTGCAGGAGGGACTGGTGCACTTCACAAAATAGATCATCATGAGGAATGAAAATGATGTGGATATATTGAAGCAACATCTCAAGTAACACAAATGGGTCTTCCAAATGGACAATGACCCCAAGAATTCCTCCAAAGGCAAATGGCTTAAGGACAATAAAGTTGAGGTATTGGAGTGGCCATCACAAAACCCTGACATCAATCTGATAGAAAAGTTGTGGTCAGAACTGAAAAAGAGTGTGTGAGCAAGGAGGTCTACAAACCTGACTCAGTTACACCAGTTCTGTCTGGAGGAATGGGACACAATTCCAGAGACTTATTGTGAGAAGCTTGTGGAAGGATCCCCAAAACATTTGACCCAAGTTAAACAATTTAAAGGCAATGCTACCAAATACTAACAAAGTGTATGTAAACTTCTGACCCACTGGGAATCTGATGAAAGAAATAAAAGCTGAAATAAATCATTATTCTATTTTAATAAAACCGTTATTCTGACATTTCACATTTTTAAAATAAAATACTGATCCTAAATGACCTAATACAGGGAATGTTTTCTACGATTATAGGTCAGTTTAAATGTATAAGGTGTATGTAAACTTCAACTGTAACTTTTTAGTGTTGAAGTACTTTGTCCTATCCAAGCTTATTGTGCAGAGATAATTCTAGTTAAATTTTCTTCAAAACTGTAAACATTGTGTTTCTTTTTTGTTTTGAGCGACCCGTCTTGAGAGTTTAAGACAAATGGCGTGAGTTTGATATGGGACTTTATTCAGAAAGCTGTTTGATACTATGTTTATTTTTGCAATTCCATTCAGTGGTGCAGAAATGATGCACTTAAATGCATGTCATATTTTTTTGTTGATATGAAATGATTGATTACAGTGTTTGTAAGATGAAAATGTGTTTGTCTCATCTTTCCTCAGAATGTCGGCAAGCCCATGTCTGTTTCTGAATTTGTGTCCAATCTGGACGGGATGAACGGAGGAGAGAATTTCAACAAGGACTGTCTGAAGGTGTGAACAGTGAATCATATTTATAAAGAGTTCTTCTTATGTTCCTGTGTATTTTGGTGAATCTCATGAGACCTATCAACAGTATGACATAATTCGCCCCCAAATTAAATGAAATTCAGTTTATATTGAATTTATATACTTAAAAAAAAAAAAGGTGCTTTAAGTGATTTCAGCCATTCTACTTCCACGAGACTGAGGATTAGCTACGCCCTCTTTCCAAAACCCAGCACTCCAAAGATACCAAATGAGCTTTATTGAGACCGACACGAGCTGAAACGGTTGTTTAAAAAAACAGCATCAAAATAGCGCCCTCAACTGTTATAAGCAGCATAGCATAAAAATGACATTAAGCCTCAATAATTCGCTGCAACTACAACACTAGGAGAACAAGCTAAATGAATGACAGGTGAAAAGCATCAATGCCCATGGTCCGCAGACACATTTTTGTTTGCTGTTTACAGAGTCAAAAGCTGTCACAGAGACCGGTGAGATATCTCCTGACACTTATTTCATCTTTAAGGGAGTAGAAAAATGTTTTGCATATCTTTCCATGAAAGAAATTGCTTACAGCACCTTTTAATGTGAAAAAAAAGATGTTAGTGTATATTATTGTCTTTAATTTATGATGTTAAGAATATATATATATATATATATATATATTATCATCACAATCACTATTGAGAATAATGAATAAACTGAAGAGAAAAACATCTGGACACATTACATTTAATTAGAATTAGATATTGATGTACCAAATTGTCATGACAATAATTTCACACAATGCTGAATATCTCAATTGTCCTAAAAATAGGCTTCAATTTCTTATGATTGTGCTGTGAAATTCAACTGCAGTTTTAGGGACACAGTTGTGTCGGTAGTAATTAATGTTTGTTCATTTACTTTCAGAGTCTTTATAACTCCATCAAGAGCGATGTGCTTCAGTGGGCCATGTGAGTTAACTGACCTCTGACCTCTTTCATTAAAGCTCTGATCAGAGGTAAGTCTCTGTTTCATCTGGTTTGTCTCTGTTTCTAGAGACACAGAGGTTCTGGCAAAATCCATGATGCTCGAGCAGGATGTAGAGCAGGACAGACTTCTGCGATCGAAGAGTAACCCCTTCCAGGATCTCCCTCATAATAAAAAGGCCACCGTGTTCCAGAAAGGCTTTTTGAAACGCAAAGCTCATGCGGACATTGATGGAAAACGCAGTGAGTTACAGTGTGTACATCCACTGGTCAGATGTACAAATGACAGATGTGCACAACTGTATGTTTTCAGAACCAACTAGTCTGTTGGTTCAGACTTACCCTCTATAGACTTGTTTAGGGTTCACAGACCATCTTTCTTAGTGGCCATGGAAGCAAAACCAGAGCCCTTCCATAGGGTAACTGACAGAAACCGTTTTAAACAAATAAATACACTAAATATCTATTATATTGTATTGTCCAAAACTATAATAGTCCTCACAAACTAACAGAGGCCCACAGATTATGCATTATAATAATGTGAACATTGCTGACAGCAGGTGCTTGGAAGTCTAACAGTAAATGTGGCCCTGCAATTCTTACACAAGTGCTGCAGCAGCAGATTAATTTAGAGACACAACTTCTGTGAGAGTCTTGTTACTGTTAATCTGTTAGTGTCTTAAAGCAGTGGATGCTGTCGTCACATTAAAACTGTCTGTGAGGAATGCATCACCTTTAAAGCATTGCCACTAAAACAAATCTAGATTAACTAGTCGACCTGTTGTTGGAGGAGAAGTTAACTATCCTGACCATCTCTAGTACAAACAGAGTTTGCGAGTGTGGTATAAATACTAGATGAGCAGCAGTGAACACACTGATAATGAACTCAACTGATTTGCAGCTCCGTGGGGGAAACGAAGCTGGAAGACGTTTTATGTGGTACTGAAGGGAGCCGTACTTTACCTGCAGAAGGTTTGTTTACTCGTCGCTAAATACTGATCTTGGATATTCATAATATGTGAATAAAACAGACAGACTACAACAATGATTCTTGTAACAAACTCTCTCTCTCTTTCTGCGTTATTTCTGCTTCTAATTCAGTATTGCCAAAGCATCAATACAAATAATAAAATGTAATAAAAACTCTCTCTCTCTCTCTCTGTCCAGGACGAGTATGGGATTGACTGGCAGAGTTCAGAGGAAGTGGTTAGCGTTCATCACGCTCTCACTGAGTGCGCTCTCAACTACACCAAACGACCTCACGTGTTTCGCCTGCAGACGGCCGACTGGAGAGTCTTCCTCTTCGAAGCTGCGTGAGTGTGTGTGCAGACACTAAAATTAAAGACAAATCATTTTAAAGCCTGTTTCTCAAGAACGTTTTTCAATGAAACTGCCCAATGTGGACTCAATAAATAAAATTGACTTGATATTGTTTGATCTAAAATCACTTTAACAGTCATATTTGAGCGATCATCATGTCTCATTTAGTTCCACAGAGCAGATGAACAGCTGGATCGGACGGATAAACCTGGTGTCTGCGCTGTACTCCTCTCCACCGTTCGCTGCGGCGGTCGGATCTCAGAAGAAGTTCTGTCGACCCATCCTGCCCGCCGCTGAGTCAAACCTCACACTGGTAACCATCTTTATCACTAACGCATCGGTCAGGTGTGAGGAAACATTATTCATTGATAGTGTATTTCAGCAGGGCCGCCAATAAGGGGGACAACATGACCTTTGTCCTGGGCTTGAGGTGGGGCCCGGACTGAAGGGGTGGTCCACAGGAAGGCCATATTGTAGAGTGCTTTTAAATGCATTCAGCGGGAGATGCGGATATAAACATGGAAACAGCGCGACATAGTGAAAGCGGTCCAAGTAGAGCATAACTATTGTTTTCTATGAATGGAAGCACACGATCGCTGTTTGGCATCCATGGAATGTGCCCAGCTAAGACTTCAGGGTCTGCTTAAAATTATGCCACATCACTGATCGTCACTCACATTCTGTCCATTTAAATTGAATTAAATCTGACCCGAAGAGACATTCCGTACATTTCCATAGACTTAAAATAGAATAGATTCTAGAAGATGCATTGTGTTTAGGCACTTATCAGGAAAAAGTTTGTCTTTTTTTGTGGTTTGACATAAATAAAGCCTAGGCTACATATAGAGAAATTGCATAATAAATGTCCCCCTTTGTAATCTTTCGGTTGGCGCTGTTGCACTGTTTTTTTTTGTGTTTGGTTTTTTTTTTTTCATACACCAACCTGCAAACTCATTGACATCACTTTGTACATTGAGTACAAAAACCTTCATGTGAAACTTTTGTCTGTACAGCGATTAGGTTCACTGTTTTGGACTGCTGTGATGCATCTTGATGCTTCTTGTACAGTGTGGCACTCGCTTAAGTTGTAGTGTTTTGTAATCTAACCTGAATAATATTCATGAGCTAACCCTTTGTGATGTCACAACTACCCAGTCTGTCTGTCTGTCACAAACAAAGTGGCACATGATCTGATATGAAAAACATATTCATAAAGCCATATAGCTGGATCAGTAGCAGCTGTGCATGCTGTTTAATTAGTCCATGAGGAGCACTTTCATCTGCAGATGGATTTCAGGAGGACTGAGGAGATCTCTCCAAGGCATAAAACTCCTTCCATATGCCATCGGATCTTTGCTTTCTCAACAGACAGGAAGTAGTCTGTTCAAGTGGACTCATACCACTGTAACGCCCTAATCACAAATATTGGTGCCCACAAGCGGGTTACCTTTCTGCATTCACTGCACCAGGATTGGGTGTGACCAAATAACCGACAACTGTAGAACCGAGCCCTGGAGGTCAAATCATGAGCAGAAAGACTTGAGTGAGGACAGACTTTAGGAAGAGGCAGAACACCCACTGCCTCCAGGAAATAAATGGCTCAAAATGTTTTTTCAAACCCATATCTGCTTGAAATAAAAGAACAACATCACTGCCATAATCTGAGAAGTCCTGAAACAACTCAAAGAGCTGAACATCTCTCCCATCCTGGTTCAGTTTTACAGAGCTGCCATTGAGAGCATCCTCACCTCCTTCATGCCAGTCTGGATTCCTGTTGCTCCAAGAGCTGTCGACAGCGTAGATGGTCATGTCTACGATCAGTCGAGGAGCTTTAAACCCTGAGAACCTCAAGTAGAGCTCAAAAGACCATCACACCCTACATTCAGTCTAGACAGCATCTCTGGTGGCATTCTGGAGTCCTTCAGTCCTGTAATGTCCTTCTTCAGGACCGATGTTATCGTGATGGATTTTAAGCAGGACTCTGTCAATGAACTCAGGATCTTCTAGTGTCCTGATCATTGCTCATGAATCAGTCCCCACTGTATCTGTGATTGTTTTCATGATGCTGTTGTTTTTGTGTGTTTGATCAGGACAAACAGCTGCTGTCACATGCGGCCACGTTACACAGTTTCCAGGAGGATCTGAGGGTTCTTCAGCAGACGGCACTCGACGGACGTAAGGCCAAAGCCAGAGAACTTGAGGAGATCCGACAGAGAGAAGAATATTTACATTATGAGGTGTGGAAGGGGTTTTGTCAATAGAAAGGAACGTTTATTTCAAAAAGTGCTCGTTTTTTTTTTACAAAAGTGCAGTGCTCTGATGCATAATCATTCGGATCCACAAAATGGGCTTTGAAAAGTCTGTTCCTGAAATTCTGATTGGTTCCATTTTTGCTTAACACAAGTATATTTGCCAAATGGTGTGAGCAAATGTAATCTTTATATTTTATACAATTTTGCTTCTCTGGTGTTTTCACAGGGAATTGATCTTTTGATATTTTTACTAGGAAACAAGACAAACATACTGAATAAGAAATTCATATTTTTATAATAAGCTATCTCTTTTTGGAACAGACAATATTCACAGTCTCACTTCCAGGTTTGTACAGTAGTATTGTGTCTGGATGACAATAAGCATATGCAAATTATATGAAAGTGAGATGCTCCAAAAGTGTCATCTGATGCTCGAGTACATAGACCAGCAATCAAAAATGGTTCAGATAAATGTAGACCATTAATAGGGTTATGTTCAATAATATGGAAATAAAACATACAATATTTTGACTTAAAGGGATAGTTCGTCCAAAAATGAAATTTCAGTTATTGTTTACACACTCCTGTGTTGTTATAACCCTGTATGGCTTTCTTTCTTTTTCTCAACACAAAGGGAGAAATTGTGAAACAACGTTGTGCTCAGTGATGTCATACAATGTCAGTTTATGGTGACCATCTCTTCAAGATTCAAAAGAACACAAAAGTATAATTCAGAAGTCTAATAAATTTTTCATGAGACTCACAATAATGTTTGGGGAGAAACAAACCGAAATCTAATGTGTTATTTAGTGAAAATGTTCACCGACTGTTGATCTCCAATGCACGTTTATGATAGGACACGAGAGAAACGATTCCAAAAATTCTTCTTTTTTTTTGTATTCTCTGCTTGTGAGGTCAAAACGTAAACGGTCATGCACACAAGCCGGTAGGAACGTCAGTAAAGGTGTTAATATGCATAGCAAATTACGGTAATGGGCAAAAATCTACATGTCTATAGTTTTTCTTAAACCGTTTATGACATTACACGAAAACAAAAGACGTTAAATGCGTTTTCATGACAACATGGCTTTTTGGCTTATTAAGCAAAATCGGTGTAAGAACATGTATGTAAATGTGCTCTGTGTAAGTAAATGCAGCTGTTTCTTGTTTTTTCTGCAGAAGTCTCGTTATGAAGTTTATGTTAAAATGCTGGAGGCCTGGCAGACCCTAGAAACGTCTGAATCATCCGTTGGAGACAAACTGAGCATGTTTGATGCAGGAGTGTGGAGAGGAGTGATGGATGAAGATCAGGACGAGACTGATGCTGTAATGAAGAGATCTCACTCGAGTCCGTCTCTGGAGTTAGAAACGCCTCCTCAACCTGTCGTGAAAGTCAGACGCAACATCTCAGAGCGACGCACTTATCGAAAGATCATAATTCCACGTCGTAACAAAGAGCTTTGAAAAATAAAGCACTTAGCCTTTACAATGTTAGGACTGTTACAGAAACTGATGGAAGCACTTGAATCCTTAATTTAATCCTTTACATTTAATTTCCTTTTTTTAAGTTTTAATTAAAAATGTCATTTATAATAGTTTATAAAGACTGTTCCATGCGAGTTAAAAAATGCAAACAGTTCTATTTTATAACGCTTTATATATACAGACTTTTTTGCACAAAGCTTTCATCAGTTGACACTGTTCGTATTGTCCACCAGAGGGAGGGAGGTGTTTCACAAGATGTTTGAATGAAGGAAGTCACCTCAGTCATCACAGTTTATTGTGACATAAACAGAAATGTGCAGATACTGATGTTAAACAGTGTGAATGCTGGTATGATGAAGGGATACAGCTTTTTCATTAGGAATCATTTCTGTTGATCTGTTGAAAAAAAAAACGTGTTAATCAGAAATATTTACATTTGTCAAAATCTTTCTCGGTCTTAAACTGTTAAAATAGTTGCGATAAAGAGACTATTGAGAGTTACGTTGCTGAATGGCTCGTGTGTGAATATCATTTCATTGAAAGAAGAACCTTCTATTAAGATGAGCTGAGATGTCTGATGGATTGGGCTCTCGGCGGTGCTGTTACACAGGATGTTTCCACCTGATAAAGATCTGAAAACACAATATCAGATAAATGCTGTTTACATGTCAACAGATTGTGAAGAAAAGCAATCAAACTCTCAGAGAGTCCAAAAATGACTAAAGGCCCGCCCGTTAGATACTACTGCTAAATACAGCCAGGCAAACTATTACTTGAAATAAACTTGCTATTAAATGGAAAGTATTGGAACAAAGTGTTAGAACAATACTATCACTGATGTTAAGTAACCATAAAGCTGAAGTGTCATTTCTGTGCCATCAAACGGAATTGTAAAAATAAACTTTTTCTTTTATTTTCAAAACCGCTTTCTGAATACACCCGTCTGTTGAACCGTTAGCCCCACCGCCACCTCACGCCATTGTTTTCGAGAAAATTCACCTCAGAATGTTAACATATACTTGTCTCTGCATATTAAGCTGGAATAAAAAAGGTATAAATTTAACACTGAATAAGTTACATGCTTAAGCTTTAAAATAATGTAGATATCATATTGAAACATACAGATTATTGAGACTTTGGTGAGTCCATGTTGTTTTTGCTCTTCAGCTGTGAGTACACTTGTGTTAGATGATGGAGGTCATGTCTGTGGACACCGGCGGATGATGCTTTTGAGTCGTCTTGTTGTTTTTGTTCCTGCTGAAGGGTATTGTAGCCGCTTGTCAGGCCTGGTTGAGTAAATAAAAAGGCAAGTGGAGGTTTTCTTCATTAAGGTTCCTGACCAGCTCTCAGACACTTACATCTGCTCTGCCTCCATCTCTCTCATTTCTCGCTTGATCTATCACAAAAATTCCAGACATCATTCCTCTTCTTCCTGTTTCTCTCATTTCTTATAAGACACTTTTATATCTGTATGTTAACTCAATTGTAATTGTATAGCCCCTTTCACAACACACATCGTTTCAAAGCAGCTTTACAGAAGATCAGACATTAACAGACATTAAAACTGTAATATCTATAATGTCTTAGAGTCATCATTGTGTAGTTTTATAAAATATGATTGTCAATCGTGTTTAAAAATAAGTAAATGAAAGTGACTGTGGCAAGGAACACAAAACTCCATAAGATGTGGATTAATGGAGAAAAATAACCTTGGGAGAAACCAGACTCACTGTGGGGGCCAGTTCCCCTCTGACTAACATCATGAATATAATGTAAATATTACTTATGTATAGTTAAAGTCATGGTTTAAAATTATTAAACTAAGTAAGTGTTAAGGGTCAGTGTTTAAACATCGATTTTATTTGAACTGTAAGATTAATGAGCAATGTCTTTGAAGTCCATCCTGGATTAACTGCAGAAGTTCACATAGATGCAAATGTTCACTTTGCTCTGTAGCTCCACACAATGCCATTTGAAGCTCCAATAAGCACATAAAGGAAACATAAAAGTAATCCATATGACTCCAGTGGTTTAATTCATGTGTACATATGTGATATGATAGATGTGGGTGAGAAACCGATCAATATTTGGGTCATTTTGTATTGTAAATGTCCACTTTCACATTCAGATGTGAGAGTGAAACTAAACAGGTACCATGGTGGAGATTTATAGTAAAAAAAGGTCATAAATATTGATCTGTTCATCACCCACTTCTGTCATATCACTTCTGAAGACATGGATTAAACTACTGGAGTCATATGGATTACTTGTATGCTGCCTTTATGTGCTTTTTTTTATGTGCAACAGAAATTCAATTTTGTTGTTTTTATTATATAAAAAATATTAAACATAAATGAATAAGGAATTTTACAACAAATATTTATTCCTCAAAGGCTTTAGAACAACTTCAAAAAAATATAAAGAAACAAAACAACTATTTACATTTCTGTGACTATAGTCACCATACGTTTTTTTTTGTTGTTGAAAAACACAGAAGAAAATATAAAAGGAACAAAAATGTTCATTTGAATGGAATATTCTGTATCAATTTAGTAACATCCAAAAACCACCACTAGATGGCACTGTGCACTGCATTTGAAAGACTTGAAAGATTGATGTGCTTTTCATCAGTCGTTCTTTTCTTACATGTTGTGCCACATATGAAAGCAGTTACGCTCTGGCTGTAGGCAGAGTGGCACATTACACTCATTGCATTTCCATGAGGTGTCTTTTCTTGGGAGCCCATCTGCCTTACATTTCTCACACCTCAGCCTTGCAACTGGTTGTGAGATTGGCACAGGTGTATGTCCAGTTCTCCTCTGTACAGGCATGGCCCCGACTGTGACACCACACAGCTCAGCCACAAGCTGCTCCACGTAGGCCCTGTGGGTGATGAGCTGGTTGGCTGGTGTGTTCCTCAGCTTTTGAAGTTCTCTGCACATTATAAAGCCATTGGTCACAGCAATGTCAATAAAATGAAAGAACATGGTTCTGTACCATCTTCTGGTTGTGTGGTGAACTGAGTAATACTGTATCAGCTGGTCCGATAAGTCCACTCCCCCCATGTACATGTTGTAATCAACAATAGGTTTTGGTACTGGTATGTTTGTCTCCTCCCAGGATCCATCCCTCTTTTTCAGCTTCCTCTTGACAGTGTCGCCATCATAAGCAACATGGACACTGCTGCACATTGCCACCTCCCTGTTGTCCATCCACTTGGTGAAGACAAGGTTACCTTCTCTTATCCACCTGAGAGATCCTCTGGGGGATTTCTTGGTCAGTTGGTTTATTTTTGTTTATGGAGCCTCCTTCCTCCCCTCACGTATGGTACCACAGGCTCCAAAATTGAGGGACAGCAGGTGCCTGAAGAGTTTTGGGCTGGTGTAAAAATTATCACAGTAGAGGTGATAACCACTGCCTAGGAAAGATGGCCTCATCAATTCCACCACAGAGTCAAATGAGAGCCCTAGCCCAGAGGCCAACCTGCTTTTACCTGTGTATATATTGAAGTCACAGGTATAGCCATTGCTGGAGTCTGCCAGCACAAACAGCTTTATCCTCCACTTGGTGGGTTTCGCTTTCATGTACTGGGTCATCCCAGTTCTTGCCTTGGTGGCCACCATCCTCTCATCAATGGAAAGCTGCTTCTTGGGATGGTAGGCAGACTGACAGGCGGCCTTTATCTCAGTCGTCAGTGGCTTCAAGCGAAAGAGTGTGTCATACTCATCTGGCTGAGTCTGCTTCTTTCTGTCATTCACAACGTCTTCCTCTGGGTCACTCATATGGATGTTCCAAGATATGGTACGGAACCGATCCCTTGTCATCACAGTGTATGGAAAATTCACAGAAAAAATGTTTTTTCTCTTCCAATAGTCACTTAATGCTGGGAGCTTTAGAACTCCCATGTACAAAACTAAACCTATGAATTTGAACATCTCTGCAGTGTTGATGGTGATCCACTTGTACCTTTTCCCAGCAGCAATGTTTCTCTCTGCCAGCTTGTTTGTGTTGGCACACAATGTCCTGATTGTATCAGCACTAAAAAAGTGCTTGAAAAGGCAGAGGGGGCTTTGCTCTACAGAGGTGTCCAATTGCACTCCAGGTTCCAGTCTGGGGCAAAACCTATGTGGAATGGGGGCCACATCAGGATCCTTTTCGGTCTTCCATCCTTGTTCCAGCTGGTCTGGTGGTGCTGGACATCTGACAGGTGAAAGTGACTGGCCTACTGGGGAGCCAAACTGACTCTGTGACACAGAGGGCCTCCTTCCCCTATGAGGTGACCTCAAGGCAGGGGTTGCAGATGATCTTGGTGGCTCTGTGGCAGTGCTGGAGGAGCCGGGTCGAGGACGAATAATGGGGGCTGCAGGAGGAGCAGAAGCAGTGCTGTGTAGAAGAGGGTGAGCGATCGAGGTCCTGGATTCAGCTGATGTACTCGGCTGCTCTGTGGTTTCCTGATTTAGACTAAAACACACAGATTTTGTCATTAGTTTAGATTCCCACATATCAAAAGTTATTTCTGAAAAGCTACAATAAAATTTCCCTAAAAAAACATTACAATAAAATAGACAAGCAAAGTAAACGAAATAGCTTATAAATGAAGATGGACTACATGCGGCCAAAACGTGCACATTATTTTGGCGCACATTATTTGATTACTGCTCCGTTATTTCTGAAAAGCTAAAATAAAATTATTTTACTAAAAAAACGATACAATAGCCTACATATTAGACAATATATTAGCAGCAATATTGCATTCATAACTACTTACTCCTCAAATGGATCGATTCCGTCCAAGATTTGATCCTCTTCACACGAATCAAACCGATCTGGATCAGATCCGTCCTCACTCTCATCGCTGTCGTCAAAAAGGATTTCAACAACTTGGTTGCGAGTGAATCTTGGTTGTGCCATATTTTTCTTTGAAAATAATCAATTGCCAAGTACAAATAAGCGTAGGCTAGCTCCAAATATGCGCGTCCAAAGACAGTGTATAAAAGGTTGCGTCAGCAAACAATTTGGGAATCACACGTGGAATTGATTCCAAACCCCTCCCCCTTTTTACGTTCCTAGGACATCTGACAACGTCATTCTTTGTTTTTGGTCTGTGATTGGTTCACACACAGGTCTGTGATTGGTTTACACACACCAACAGCATTTTATATCATTAGATAAAATAAAGTACAATTTCTTTGTTTTGCGGTAAATTACTATAGATTTGCACTAAAATACGGAAGGCTTATCATTCGCTGAAGTCAACACAGTCTATGCAGACGACTGTCAGCTTTTTCATAAAAAAAAAGTAAGTTAATACCATGATCCATTCCGAAGTTATTAATAGATATGTCAGGGGTGCGCACATTGACACTCTAGAGTGTCAGTCGACTTTCAAGGTTAAGCCCCTGAACTTTTTTCATGATTCTCACGTTTCACTTCACAAAGAAAATCAGTTTTTTGATTTTGCCTGTTTTCGCCCAGTAGCTACTCAATCTCTCCATGATAAAAAGCAGTTTCCTTCAGTTCTCTGCAGAAATGACCATCAGCTGGATTTTAAGGCCCTCACATTTTTGGTCAGCGGTTGAAAACGTCCTGCTCCGGCCAGCAGGTGGAAATGCTGTTAGATTTCTGTGGGCACGTGGCCCCCTGGGCTGTTCATTAATGCGGCACAATCCATTACATCAAAACCTCAATCAGTATCCAAAGTTGGCAACACAGGGTAAACATTATTTGATGAAATGCATTATAAATGGGAATGAATACATCAATGTTACAAGGTAGATATTTGAAATATTTGATAGTTTTGATGTACCATCTATGTTGCTGTCTGATAACAGTTTCCTAATGTTGGGCAAATGAGTTGTTCCTACTTGAGCTCAGCAGCTAATGCATGATGGCATAGTTACATCTGAGATGAGTTGCTACACCTCAGTTAAATGTAGTCTGACATCTTAAAGCATATTATAAATCATATTTTCAGATGTCAAGACATGCAGAATATAACTACATTTTCAGAAAACAGACAGACAGTTTCAGCACAAGATGTCTGACATGACCCATGAGAGATCAGTAAATGAGAAGCACATTGATTTATTCAGAAGACCAGACCACACTTCTAGTATCTGCACATGACTTCACTTGACTCCAAGACTCAAATCATTACATTGGCGCCCTGTTAAATCTAGAGTGGACTATAAGTGCTCTTGGTTGGGTTCAAAGCCTTACATGACTTGGGCCCTTGTTATGTGAACGAACTCATAGTGGTCCAGACCTCGGCTCGTTGATTAAGGACCTCCCAAAACACAGCCCTCCGTGTTCACCGAACTAGACTTTGTACCAAGGCTGATCGAGCTTTCTCAGTTTATGGTCCACGTATTTGGAATGATCTGTCTCCTCATCGTCGCAATTTAGACTACATGGTGCTCTTCAAGAAGGATTTAAAAACGGATCCCTTCAAACAGGCGTTCCCAACCCCTTTACTTATCCAATAATAATAATAATAATTATAATTATACATCGCATTTATAAAACACTTTACAATAGGATATTTCAGGATTTGGATGTAGATGTTAAAAAGTGAACTGTTAGTTTTGTAAAATGCTTTGTTTCAATATTTTTCATTTATATGTCCCTAAGGATCTATCAAGAAGTATCTTTCTAATCTGGATGCTTAAAGTTTATAAAGAAAAATAATCTGTTCATTGATGATTATTATGATTTTTCCATTTAACTTTAGTTAAGTCAAAAAGTTGCTTGGTTTGGCCAAATGAATGGTCTATATTCTATAGTAGTTCTCAAATGTAAGATAATGATATGTTTGGATAATGAACCTGCTGTCATTCAGGGATCTGTACACTTGAGGAACTCTGTCTAGTCCACATCTAACCCCACTATTTCAGGACAATGAGCTCACCAGAAACCATCACTGATTAATTGTCTTTGGAAAGGGTGCTGATTTGATGTGATAAACGGACAATGTTTACATTAATAATCTATGTGCTGATAAAATGTATTAATGAGGCTGTTTCATTCACTCACTCTTCTGTCAAAGCTACAATGACCCTCTTCGCTCACACATAAAGGAGACACAACCACATGATTTCAGCTGACACATCTCTTAATTTATTTTGACAGACAAATATTGTCTACCCGACCATTCTGAAGGGGATTTTGCGTTTGTTGATGACTAATGTCTCAGTCCAAGATACAAATGCAAAGTTTCCAGGCGAGCGGTCCAGGACAGTAGAGCGTAAACCAAGACTGAAGTATTAGCACACACAACAGCGAGCTGCCTTTTTGGCTGCAACTCTTGAAGGGCCCCTGTCTGCCTCTCTTTTGGCTCCTGTGATGACAGTAACGCATGCCCACACACTCCTGGCCCCAAATCTCTCTCTCTCTATCTCTCTCTCTCTCTCTCTCTCTCTCTGCCCTCTGCGGCAGCCCCATTTTCAGATGCTTTGTCCTCTCTCAGCTGTTCCAGCCCGGTGCCCATATTGTGCTTCTGGACTCATTACTGGCAAACCGACAGCCCAAGCGCCATGCTAATAGGACTACAGTCACCCTGTGTGAAAGAGAGAGAGCGCTAACAGTGTGAATGGGGCAGAAAAGGGAGGAAGTATTATCATTGTTTTACAGCCACATTCTAGTTGTTCTATGTGTCTTTTGAATTGCAGTGGTGTCGAGGTTTGATAGTCGTGGTTGTGGGGGCACAGCTGGCAGACATTATTGAGGATGATGACAGGAGGGATTCTGTGTAATATTTGACTCCATGTTGGAGACACTTTCGTTTTTACATAAGCTGAAGTGTTTTCAGTAAAGCTGTGACAGATCAGGAGAGTCTTTACACCTTTAGTGAGTTCAAATGAAAATGAAACTTGTTGACGTGTTGGCCTTGTTTTAAGGGGTTACATGCAAATCAATAAACTGACAGCGCCAGACAAAATTGGCAGAGATTTTAAAGTGATCAGGGTTTTCTCAGGAGACTGATAAAGGCGTAAAGGCTACGGGCTAAATGGGGTTGTGCTCAAATTGTTTTCACCTTTCAATGATAAAACGACACAATTTAAACTGTTACTTTGAAATACTTTATATTGTTGGTTTATTTACATCAGACTGTGTCTTAAATCAGTGAATTGTGATCTCACAACGATTATCCCTAATGCAGTCATAACGCCTTAAGAAAGAGTGCAGCACATACTGACAGTTTTTGGTTACTTTAGTGTTATCAGGGGGTTTGATGTATTTTTCTTTTTTCACATTCATTTCACACGTGTCTATCACATATATGTGGTCTCGTTTCATGAATACATTGTGTACTTTTTTCACCATCTACTTCAGAAAAAAGAAAGTGAAATGTTATAATGTACCCAATTGGCAGGGCATGTTACAGCTTAAAACCCCCTCTAACAAATGTATCTGATCTAATTAAAAAGCCTAGAAGATAAACGACATTTTCATGTCAATAAAAGACATTTATTAACTATGTCATATTTAATATAGCAATAACTAGACACTTGACAATAAATAAACAACAAAGCCACAGCATTGACCGAAATAATGCATGGATTGATGACGCATTAAGTGGAATTATGTAAATGACAGATCTGACTGCATGGAATCGAATATTGTTTTTTGGAATTGGGGCGCAACTGGGATTTACTGGTCACTTCTGCTTCTGAGATTAAACACATGTAAAATGTTAAGAGATGAAAATCATACCAAGTTTGCCACATTAGAAATAAACAGTAAAAACAGAGATGAAAATGTACTTTCATGTGAACTTTAAAATGAACTTTTGACTATATCTTTTTCTGTATCTACGCAGTGTTGATATGCAACAAGTGAACTAATGAAGTTTCTTCTTACCAGCGTGTGTGGAAACGTTTAAAGCACGTGTGTGACAACTAGCCCCGCGTATGTTTTGACCATAGCCTACCGGAGAAAAACCCAAACGTAGACGCGGTTCTGTGCAAACCCAAGACATAAAGATGTCAAAGCAATTAGATAAAAAGAATTTGGGCTCTAGTCTGTTCTAATATAATTACCGACACGAAACAAACAGCAACGTTCATATTGAGGAAGTTTGAAAGACAGTCTTCATTGTGTCCGGTGTAACGGGGCTCATTCATCACCCGGTGGCGGATCCAGGTGGGCCGTGTCCTCGTTAAAGCGCCATTAAAAGAGGCGCGAAATCATTGCAAATAAAAGTACGTGATGCAGAAAATAAAAAGGAAATGAAACAGATGCGCATGTTTTCAGGATCATTGCTTTTGTCCCTTCATCTGTTCTGCTGAACTGAGAAAAATATGCAACATAATAAACTAGATTTAGAAATGAAAACACCATCAACAACAACCGAGAAGTATTAATAAAACATGAAGAATGAGAATTCTGCAAGCTTGATTTCGTTTTAATGAGTCTAAATCCGTTTCTGAAAGGGAAACACGGGAGGACGCTGCTGTGTCATGCTTTATTTCATTCAAAATAATTTTGTAGAAATTATTAATTTACATTTGAATAATATAATTGACAGAACAATCAAACTTAATTTCTGAAACTCACAGAAATAAAATTATGACAAACTGTAAGATATCAAGTTTTGAATCTAATGAATGCCGCAATAATCACATAAAAGAATTTCATTTTGTACATATTGCCCCAAAACATATGAACACAACTTCTGAATGTCATGATGGGGAAATACAGTGAATTGAAAAGAGAAACTGAATGAGTTAATGAAAGGCAACAGCGTTATATATGAATATGGGATGAATGAGTGACAACTTTAAATACTCATAGTTCTGTAGATATCAATCCATTTACCTTAAATACAAACTACACCAGCCCAACACGATCTTTACTCATTCATCCCGAATGCACTTCACTTTCTCAAGCAGAAGAACGATGAATTCTGATGCTGTTTATTTGGTATTATTCCTCCAGTGGGACTGCTCACTGCTTTCATTGTGTGGATATACTGCCGCTTTTATTCAGGTTGTGTTGCTACTCTTAAGTTTTGGATATAAAAAATACAACTAGATGTTTCACAGACTCTTGTGGTCATGAATCTATGAAAACAGTTCACAACAGAAATGTCTTTGGCTACAGAGAAATATAAATACAGGTGTCTTCTCTGCGACTGCTGGAAAATCTTCTTGCTCAAGATGTAAACTGGAAATTTGCCTTCAACGGGAAACCAATAGATTTACAGGCAACAAAAGGTGTCGTCCGTCAATATGTTTGAGTTTTTTCACTAAATACTCCATTGTGAAAGCGACAGAAGTTTCCCTGGAGCTAGAGATGATCGTATGCGGCGGTGGACGGATGAGCCGCTCGTGAAGCTGAACTGTAATAATATGGAGAACCTGCAGAGGAGGAAACATATTATTGTATTTTGAGCAATGTAGATTTTTGTTGATTATTTTGTATTATTGAAACGTCTGTTTGTCTAAGTTCTAATGACATCACTGGGTTAAGGGTTAATTGTCGTCTTGTGACTCTGGCCTTATTTCTTTCCACAGAAGGACTCAATAGCCTCAAGGCAAAGTTGCACAAGGTAAATTTACTTCATACTGTGTGTGTGTGTGTGTGTGTGTGTGTGTGTGTGTGTGTGTGTGTGTTCTGCCTGCCAAAGTACATGTGACTGAAATTTTATGCAATAGTTGAAGGGCACGGTGGCTTTTTTCTTACAGGTCATTAATGCATTTGATCAAATATACAGTGAATACCTTTTACTCCAACACCTTTACCCAGAACTATAAAATGTAACTATGTGGGATTTCCCAGATCAACAAAATGGAGAAGACTGATAATCCACATGAGACTGTAGACTGGTGGATATTCGCTGGACTTACCCAAGATAGTGGAGTTGGTGAATCTCCAGGCGTCACTGTACGAGGTGTAGGTCGGATGGCTGTACGTCTGACTCGTGTATTCTGGACCTAAAAGCAAACACACATTCAGTTACAAACAGAAAACAACACAACAACAACAATGTCAACATGTGTTTGAGAAGCTGCAATAAAGAGGCTGAAATATTTGAGAATGAGCCCCTCAGTTTCAGACTCCTGGAGCGTCTTCAACTTTGAAGCGACAAGAAATTCAGATTCGTTGTTATGCTTGAAGTTCAACCTCTCTGACATTTTGTCAGTTATGTCCATCAAGAAGGTTGTTTAATGTCATTTTTAAATGTATGTTTGACTGAGATGTGCCGCTCAGTGCGAGTCCGTTTGTGCTTTTGGCAGCTGGAGTTCTAGCACATCATTCACTCGACGGTTAGAGCTGCTTGTAAACCATTAATCCAGCGGCTACTCACCGGTGCGTACAGTCAGACTCCTCCAGCGTCCCTCACTTTCTCCTTTAGCCTTTCATGCTCGTGCCGCCCCCCTTGGCCATTCTTCTTTTTACATTCCAATATCTAATTGGTAATTATGGGAGCAGGATTGAATCCCCCTCCCCCATTCAGTGAGTAATTGTGTATGAACGCTTCCTCTTGGGGAGCCCACCAGAAAAATAATAAATCAGACCCTCTCATTTCGCGCTTCGCAGGGCAGACTTCATAAAAAACCACTCAATCGAGCTCTGCTGCATTTCTCTCTTATTCCTCATGGCTTTTGTTTCTTAATGCATATATTCTACATATACTCTGTCTCTCTTTCCACGTAGGTTGTACTTTAATTCTGGTGTATTTCTGCTTTGATCTCTCTCTCTTTTCACACTGCTAATGCTCGCCCCTTCGCGGGCCCCTGTGCGGTTGCTGTGGTTCTGTGTGGTCGGGTGTCAAGGGCCGCAGCAGGCGTGGGCAGTAGGGCGGAACTCCTGCTCTGTTCTCTCAGACCTCTTCTGCCACTCACCAAAGCCAACGGGCTACTGATTAACCCACCGTCCCCCTGTTAATCTCTAAACCGCCCTCACAGCAGCTCTCACACTCGGTGTGCTTCAGAAACCTACACTGCACAACGTTTATGCTTTTATCAGAACACCGATGTTCATGATTTCAAAGAACATTTTTACATTTTCTCAAAAATAAATAAATGTGAGCGGTGCTTACCATTGCTAAACTCACTGCTATTATGCTGGGGACCTTTCATTGGGTTTAACACGTTGACATGTGGTTGCTAGGGCAGCAGTTCTTCATGTTTTTTTTTGGTCACACCCCTCTTTAAAAGTAGGACCCCTCCTTGGTTTTAGTACAAATAAAAATTTGATCTGAATTCAAGTCTGTTTCAAAAAATACTAAATAAATATATAAAAAAAATACAATTGATCAATTCAAATGAATACAATGATGCTTAGACTTGCTCTTTTTTGTTTTGCGTAATAATGAAAAGTTACATTCTTCATTTCAATTAAAAAACATAAATGAACTGTTGGTTGTTTGGCCTACATTGTTTTGTTTTTCTGTATTTCTGTATAAGCATTTTCATCACAAACTTTAAAAAAATACATATCCAAAAATAGAATAAATAAAAAAATGTAATCTGTGGAACAGAAGGATGAGGGATGAAAGGATGGTGATTGTGAATGTCAAGCTTCAGAAGCTCATAAAAGTAATCCATATCACTCGAGTACTATATTTCAAGTCTTCTGAAGCCACACGAATGCGTTGTGTGAAGAACAGACCGAAATGTAAGTGTTAATTCAATGAAATCTTCCCCTTTGTTTCCATTATAAGAACCTGACAGCACATAGAGAAGAAAACACTTGCCGCTGCAGCCAGTTTGAATGAGATTGAGGATAAATGGGTGCACCCCACACTTTAAAATCGATTGTGCGGGTGGTCTTGTTTAGTGGTATCTAGTGTGGTTGCGCCTGATCAGAAGAGTCCTGCGCCCTCAAGTCTTGATATTCTGGTCTTTATATATGACTCGAGTCCTCCATACATGCCTGTTTTATGGTCCGCTCATGTAAAAGGCAATGGCAAATCTCTCCTCAACAAGCCGCATATTTTGAGCTATTTCACAAATGAATTACTCACACCTTCAGAACCATTTCAAATGAACCAGTAGAGGCTAAAAGTGATGAAAATGGTGACGCGTTACAGGATATATATATATATATATTCCCATAAACTGTATATTCATATATATATTTGACCTAAAATCTTCATGTTGATAAAAATGAATCCATGGACACATTATTCAGTAAAGCAGGGCTTTTCAAAGTTTTTGATGCCAAGGACCCACTAATACGATGATCCCCCTTTCAGGGACCCCTTCCTAAAATATAAAGACAGCCATTTATTTTTATTTCTAAAGACGCATTTTTACAGTGTGAGAAAAATATTTTGTGGCCATGATGTTTTGAAGAAAACTTGTTAGCAAAAGGTTTTATGCCAAATAATATTGTCTGAGGGGATAAAAATGAGAAATCTTTTCAAATTTAGTTTAAAACACGTGTCCAGATGGTAGAAATCATAATCTTTGTGTCCGGATTTAATGACTTGAAAATGTTATGTGTTGCAACATCAAGTAAAACGTATTAAAATACTATTCTTGCACATTGAATATATGAGATATATATATATATATATAATTTACCTTGAAAAATATGTTTGAATTTTTTTTTTTTAAATGAATAATTAAGTTGCGTTGACTATATTTATATATATTTTATTTTATTTCTGAGTGAAGAATATCAAGATGTTTTCTCCGGGTTACAGCAAATGGCCTTGTGAAATATAAATCACATTTTAAAACACAGTTGTTATTTTTAAGAAAGATTCATTAAAGATTATTCAGCACTACTCATGCCAACTTGAATTATTTCAAGATTTTAACTTTTAATTACACCATATTTTTGACTGTCTCTGGATGGTCACGTCACATGACATTTTTGACTTTAAGCCCCAGAAAAATATAAAAATGACTTCAAAATTTGAAAACATGTCCATCAAGAGGTGTATCAAGTCATTGTTTTGTGTGAATTATATCTCTCATAGACCTAGACAAAAAAAACGAGCATCACGTCACTGAAGCAAAATGAAATAATTATCTGACCCTAATTGAATTCTTAAATTGATATAAAATACTACTGCATGTAATCAAATATTGACTTTGTAGAAGTGTATTTTTATAGAATAAAATGATAACGATTAATCTCGTGATTTTAGAGCAGTGTTTAGAATGAAGAATGACACCGATTCGGATTGAGAACCGCTGATGTAAACAACCCAATTACAACACGAGAAATGAATACACAGTAAGTGAGTGAATTCTCACCTGCAACCATTCCAGTGATGGTGGATGATGAGAAACCCGTCTGAGCAGCTGAAGGGATGTGTGGAGGGTAACCGGGCAACATTGAGCTCGCCACATCTCGTCCTGAAACAGTTCGTGAAAACGCTCATTGCTTTGTTTGGAGGTACCAAAACAAAAACCTTTCATTTAACATGGAACAGTCGTGATGTAACTGTGATGACAGATCGATGGTTTGGATGTATTAATACCTGCGATGAGTGACGGACTGCTGAACGGCCCCATAACAGGTGCATGATGGGAAAATGAGCTGAAGCCATGAGATAAATGAGCGGAGCCGGCGCAACTGTTACTGATGGATGTGAGCTCCAGGAAAGCTGAATTAGGGATGATGTTGGGGGAGGGACTTGAGCTGTTCTCCTCGGGTGGCATTTCCTGTTTCAGACAGAGTGGGAGGGGCTGTAGGGCTTCTGAGGTGGAGCCATGCATTGACAGATAGGTGGAAGAATCAATTTATCAGCGTTAATGGATATGAAAATGAATGGGTTGCAATTATCACAGACTTGATGAGCACATATGCTAAATGATGACACAAATGAAAGAAATAGAAGAAGAATGTAAATGAGAGAGAATGGCACACAAACAATCATTATTACCTGTGACCACCGTGTATCCCTGATGTGCTGCCAGGTTTCGACTGATAGTGGAGCCACTTTTACCCTCATCCAAACTGCCATTGATGAGCGAGAGAGGATACGGCGACTGCAGGAGGGTTAGCATTATCAACATCGTTGTCCATTTAGTTACTTTAGTTATAATAAAAGGCTTTTTTTTTCTCCAGAAGTGTTCTTGATGTCATATAACATCAGTGTGTCACTGCAGTACCTGCTCTGTTTTCCCGGCCGCAGTCGAGCTGAATGCGTCTGCACTGTAGTGACACTGGAATCCGCAGTCGAGGTGCTGCGAGGGGAAGTGATCCGTTCTCAACTGTTTCCTGGCTCCACCGCTACTGCTCTGAGAGTCCACGCTGTGCCGACAGCTCTCCTGATCGCCTGACAGACCAACACAGTTTCACACAAGCTCTAAAACATTGTAATAGGCTCTTTATTCAGTGATAACTGTTTTGGGAGAGTTAATGCCTTTGATAAACACACGACCTGGTCTCTTGGCCAAAACACAGGTCTACAATTCTCCAATTACCTAGTCTACACAGTGGCATTACCCATTTTATAGCGCCAGGTGTGTGCAATATCAACGTTGGTGCCCACTTCACATTTTGATTAAGAGCTGCTCAGTTAGGTGTTGCATACATTCCATTCAGATGTGAGCGTGAAGAGTTTAGTTTCTGCAACACTATCGCCACCAAACGGAATTGCAAAAATAAATATTGTTCTCAAAACCGCTTTTGAATACGTTGATAAAGCAAACTGTTCTCCCGCCCCCCGACACACACCTTTGGTTGAGTGAATGTTTTTGTGTCAGCTGGACGGGAAGCTCAAAACCAACAGAGGACCTTTTTATAGCACCACAGAGAACTGTGTTACCAGTTTTTGAGAAAATGAACCTCCAAATGGCTTCCTTATAATTGTCTCTGCATATTAAACTGGGATAGAAGAAAGTATTTGAACAGTGAACTAGTTACACGCTTCAGAATTAAAAGCAGTATAACTGTTACTCCCATTGAGACAAATCAGCACTGACTCTTTTCTAATGGATTTTAATCTTAAAGATCCAAAATTGAACCACAACATTTCCTGATCTGTAATCTGAACAAGCATGTTAAATAGCAATATGAATGAAATGTCTAGAGCTGCTGTTGTCGTTCAGTGTCGTCTACATCAGCGAATGACACTACATCTAATAATGTGATCTTCTCACTCACTGTCGTCATGGTTTCTCTTGCTGTCGCTGCTGGTCTGTGGGATTCCCAGCAGTCCACTGATGGAGTACGTGGAGCCCAGAGAATCCGACTGAGGAGATTCTGGAGGGGTGACCGTTGAGCTGGGAACTATGAACAATTAAAACATTAACTGGAAAACAATCTTGAGAAGTGTATATATATATACGATAGAAGTGTGAGATGTATTTTCGTACTCAGTGTTTGTCCAGGACTGACACCTTTAGTGTCCAGAGGAAGATTGAATGGCTGCTGAACTTTAGTGCGAATGATCCTTTAAGAGAAGATAAACATGTATGTTTATGTACTGAGTTCACAAATAAAGTGACTCTTTGACCTGTCGTCGGTGAGGTCCAAGTTCATTACCTGTTAATGGAACTGACGCTGGGCACCGTGTCTCCGTCACAAACACCCTCCGCCAGCAATCTGTCTCTGATCTCCCACGCAAACATTGTGGGGTTCTGACGCTTGTACTCGGCGATCTTCTCCACCACTTGAGGAGTCGCGACTTTCGGCTTTGAGCCACCGATGACTCCTGGTTTAATGCTGCCCGTCTCATAGTACCTGAAAGAGACATCAGTACAAGACATTATAGCTCATCGCATTATATAAAAGAGCTACGATTAAGCAGTGGGGCACAAGAAGATATATCAGGAATATAGTCACTGATTGTTACATCATACAAATTTTGACAAATTTTTATCAAAACATTTTATGAATAAAATTCATGAAAATCTGTGACATGTAAACTGCAGTTAATGGCTGTTCTCTTTGTTCCGTCTCAATTCAGAGCTGTTACTGGATTGTGTATTTATTCCTGATATTGTACATCACCCAGACGTCTATTTGATGTGTGTGTTTACATCTGGAAGACGTATTTTTTACCTCGTTTGCTCATCTGCTATACATCTATAAGACGTTTCCTCTCGGATGTCAATAAGCCATTCATCACATGTCTTTGAGACGTTTATGAATGATTGTAAATCTGACGTTTCTAAGATGTTCAGCAGATGTTCATTGATCTAAAGTATGTGTGCTATATGAGTTAACACGACTGGAACACTGCATTGACCAATCAGCTTCTAAGACTGAAGCTATTTGTTTACAAATGTGTTTAGAATATGAAATCATAAATTCAGTTGGAAGCGTCCTGCTATTTCTCAGCTTGTTAAAGTGTGTGTGTGTGTGTGTGTGTGTGTGTG
>NC_068278.1:4361202-4406202 GCF_025860055.1 Xyrauchen texanus | reverse complement strand
AAGATGAAAGGATGAGTAAAGACAGGCGTACTCAGTGTAAAATATAATAACGCAATTAAAAACAGATTTAATTGGCTACACTAGCACGTGACGCAACTACTTGAAATCGCCTTAAAACTTTATATTATAAACATGATTAATTCTGTCCCATGTAGCATAATATCTTTCATAAGGAAATATTAACTCTATATCGAGTGTCAATTATTTAGAAAATGAGTTACAGATCAAACACATCAACGTCCAAACATCTTCCGAAAACATTAAATCTGGAACTATATGAGTTATGTGTGTTTTCAACGGATGATTTATTATTCCGTTACACGCGTCTTCTTGAGATATATATATACACAAATCTAAACTAAAGTCAATATCTGTTCCAGTAAACATGTTTCCATCAAGAGTCCTGTCTCATTGTAACTGCAGTGACCTTGAGGAGCTCCAATAAAACGTGTCTTCATATTACGATGAGTTCAAACTAATCTGTTGTTTTTAGAAAACAAATGTCATGAAACATCTGTGATCCTACAATCCTACAATCCTTTATAGACCTGTCCGGGATCGCATCTGTCATCTTCTTTTGGAATAACACGGATTTCGTTAAACTCGCGCCACTGGAAAGTTCCCGTCAATAGTTTCCGCACATAACTTCTCTTAAAAAATCACAAATCGAATACAGATGTTTGAAATGATTGTAACATATATAAAAAAGTTTGTCACGTTTATATGTTATGTGAAGTTATGTATGTACTCTATTAAATGAACTGTAGATATGAAGAAATATAAATACATTCCGCGTACACAAAGTCATTCTCGTTTTGGTTTGATCAGATGAATTAATTTCACTTTGAACATTATGAACATTATTAATGTTTAAAGTGATCATGTATAATATTAGGCCTGTTTGAGACACATTTCATCTCACATTTCCTGAAATCGACAGAAACGGGGACAGATTCCCAAATGACCAGTTTTTACTTCTTATTTTTTACCTCGTCCAGTTGTGTTGGACATTTCTCAGTCTCGGTCACTTGATGTCCTGGTTAAATGTCCAAGTGTCCACTCGCACTTAATTGGCTGTTTTAGTCCATATGAGGTCTTGCGTGAAAATATTCCTGCGTGACACTTTTATTGCCTGCAAAAGGACATTTATAAAAGGGCTATTATTCTATGTATGATTTAATATTTATGAAGGACTGTTTACAATGTCCTGTCAGTCATGTCCGATACTTATTATGTCGAAGAGTTATTAACGTGAAGATCCTCGTTTTGAAGGAAGCAGTCCGATATTTCTTTTACTATATGTCACGTGTAATATTGTAGATTATGAGGCAGTTATTGCTGGAGAAGTTGCAGTCACAGGTAAATATAATTCAGTGCATGTCAAGTGTTTGTTTTACCTGATAGAGCAGCAAATATCCGACGGCTTTTATCCGGCGCCAGTGTCAGTCGTGATGGCGCATGTTCTGTGTGCTTTGCCCGTCAGATGGATCCGTTTCTCGGTAAGAGCAGCTCACGGGCCCGACGGAGGTTTTATTCCACCGTCTCAGGACGCGCTGCGGTCATTGGAGGACGGGTTTTGGGGAGGTTCGTGTGGGGTGACGTTTCCAGCGGGGGGCACCACACCAAACAGTATGGATGAATGATTCTGAGGTTTCAACCGCTTCCAGAACACAACACAACTCCGAGCGATCCGTCAGCGTTAACGGAAACACGAGAAGATCGGGTTTGTTTTCTGTGATTATAGATGTGAGATGTGACGCGCCTCCTGGGGCGACGTGAACGCGCTCATCTTTCACCCACAATTGGACTTTTGATTGGCTTTAATCTGTTATTATATCACCTGATCTCTCACATGATGTTAGCAACACACTAGAACGGTTTACCTGAATAAAACAACGCTTTTGTAAATTCGTCGCGAGATTTTTACAATATAGCTACATTTTGACATATTTTACATTTTAATACTAATAATAATAAGATTTGTATTGGTTTTTATTCAAGTAAAAAATATTATTTTATTGGACTAAATCATCCTGAATTCGTTAGGTTACAACAATCATAGTAACTTTTGAGCGTTGGATCTGAAGTCCTCTTGTTGTCTTTTATTGGGCTGTTTTGACACTTTTGGGGCCTGCACCCCATGAATAAACTAACTCTCAGCGGGGTGACTTGATTCATCTTCACACGGGTTATGTTGTTCTTAAAGCTTTAACACAAACAGAACAACATGAATGACTCATTTATGACACCCCGGTGTTTTGGATTTTGCCATATGCGCGTGCGCTGCAGAATCGAGCGAATATTAGTCCTATCAACACATTTTGATCGACAGCAAACTTTCAGCAAATGACGTGTATGAATGTTGTTTTGTGCTTCCATCGGCCTGCTGAATATATTCCTGTAGCCTTAGTGACCGATCGGTAAACCACATTAAAAGACAATAATCCAGGTCAAACGCACCCCATATTCTTATCTCGTTATTCCTGCTTCATTCATTCATTCATATTCATGCGTTGACCCGACGCTTAGTGTAAATACAGCGAGTTCAAGCGGCCAGTGACATTAAAGCGAATCACAGCGCACAATTCCTTTCAAACGCCCGAGGAGAGGGCAGAGAAACAGAGGTTACCGAAAGTTTAACAAGCGATTAAACCTGTGCGATAATTATATATATATATATATATATAGCCTATATATATATCGTTTAAAAGTGGTCCGTTCTGCTATTTCTTTAATGGAGTAACGCAGACTCTTATAAATATCTCACTTTGAGATCATTAAGAATACGGAATTTAATTCGCAGTTTCAAATTCACTTTTTAAACACAAAACAATATTGCATGACGGGTTTCATTTCAGTTCTTTATCCCGCTGAAGAGATCCAACAAATTCATTCCGCTGTTACCCTCTTTATGATTTATTGTATTTATTTTTAATGGACAGATAAGTGACCTTTTGTGATACCTGTTAAAAGATAACTTGAACCCTCGGCAAGGTCAGTTTATGGTTTACTGGGAGAAAGTTTCTGTTAAACTTCCTTGATCAGCAAACGAGTGGAAGATCAATGGATTGAAAAGATAGATATTATAGGTTTAGACCTTTTAAATAATTTGAATAACTTGAATGAATAGGCTAATAATGATTTTATTATTATTATTATTATTATTATTATTATTATTATTTCTTATACAAATCTGAAAATGTCCGAAAGCGCTTCTCAATCAACAAGGTAATTTCCTCTCGCACTTCTGTCATTCTTCTCACGGCGATCAAGATAAAGTTCAGTGGTTCGGGTGTGTCCGTGTGGAAATCACAGGTCAAAGGTTCATGTTGTTGCATCTTCAAGTCCAGAAGGATCTGAGGAGCGGACACAATGCTGCTGTTGTCCTGATGTCATCGCTTTAGCTCATTTAATGAGGGGCATGCAGGTGTAGGGCAACCTTTTTAATTCAGCCACTTAAAACAACCGTTCCTGTTTTTTAGTAAAAAACATAATAAGTAAAAGAGCATGTTTTATTCAGAGTTAATCAGAAAAATCTTGTATAATTTAAGTACATTTATGCTCAAACTCACACTGGACACAGAAAATATGAAAGTTTCATTAACTACTCAAAACAAGATATAAAACGGTCCAAGTGTCTTTATTTCACTGCATGGAAAATATAAGGACTGCAACTTTTTAAAATGACTTTTGGATTTGATATTTGGGTTTCAGAAGAAAACAAAAAACAAACACGTGTCTAAATATTGCGGCTCGTGACGAATGAGTTTGTGTCTTTATAGATGTGAAGGTGCTCTTGAGCTGGTCATTGATTAGATTGTAGTAATAATGAGATCCTTCATTATTCCATCAGCTTTCCGAAAACATCCTCCTGTAAACTCGGCGATCTGCATCTTCAGATAAATATCCTCCATGTATATTCAATCTGTGACCCAAACCTCTCTCATTTGTAATGCTTTTATTTTTCAAAGTGAAAACCACGAACTGTAGCTTTTCTTTACAGTGGACACAGATTGTCTCCTGCTGGTGACTTGTCCTCCTCTGTCTTTCTGTCCTTTCTTTTTCTCTTCTTGAACCATCTGTTTTCACCTCCCTCTATTCTCTGCTCATCCTCATCTTCCTGGTTTTTGTGCTCAGCGGGCCCCCTACACCCCAGTCCGGCCCTCTGCATTGTTATCCCTCTGCCTCCTATTTCCACCCTGGCCTGTGCCCTCTGACCCCAGACCCTGTTCTGATCACCCCCATTCCTAGACCTGCTCCTTCCTTTATTGATCGCTCGCCCCTAAAGTTTGGAGGTCTAATAACTGTCTCAGAGAAGCCCGGGACAAAACCCCAGCATGCTAACCATTGTACGTGCAACAATAATGCAAGGCATTAACCAGCCATTAGCAACGGAGAGAACTGAGCAGCACCCGTCACATGGCAAACAATATTTGACCCATGGTGTTGTTTAAAGAGAGGGTCGAGGTGTTCAAGTGACTTTAGAGGGGCTGTGATAGAAGCTCTTTCAATATACTTTATGGCACATCCAGGAACAGTTTTACTTGTAAACTCTCAGATTCCATTAGATCGGTCCATACAGTATGTCTAAAATCCAATCAGTCCATCTCTGTCTCAAAGAGACGGAGGGAATTTTGTAGTATCGCTCAGGGTGAGGACCGTGTCAGCAATAGAGGTGTCGCTTCAGTGATTCAGTTAGTTGTGTACAGTTCAGATGTGCATTTGCAAAGAAATTTTAATTGATTCAAATCATGACTGGATCATTTTTGATCATCACAGAAAACTACTTTTGGTGGCACATTTGTACTCATAGTTGATATGTTTCTGTTTTGGTTTGTCCTATCTATACACTACTTGATTCAAACACAATTGTAATAGTTGGGATCAGATATTACATTCGTTTTTTTCCCCTCAATGATTTATTATATTCAAAGAAGGATAAACCTATCAGCAATGCTGAGGACTGACCCAGCAGACAAATGAAACATATATTTTAAATATAGCTATGAGCAGCAATTATCAGGGTCCGAGCAGTTTGGAAAAGTGGAGAAAATGACCGTAATTGCCAAATTTGAAGGAACAGATCTTTCAGGGGCAAAGTCATTTTCTTACCAATACTCTAGTTACTTCCTTCATTTTGAGTTTTCTGAAAGTCTTTGCTTCTTGGACCCCCAAATATATACAGCATATTTATGTATTATATCATATTTATAAAAAATAAGTTCTATAAGAGCACCTAAATCCAGACAATTATAGAAATAGCTGATAGAAGTAACTAATGGATTAGAGAGCAGAGCTATTTTATATTTGTTATTGAGGACCTCTATATAAAGATGAAGCTTTAAGTGAAATCATTGAAGTCACTTCTACAGTCAGTTAGTTCTTCAGTAAAGCAAACCCTTTCTTTACATAGATTCAATAAAACATCAAATTACAAAAACTGGAAATAATATAGTAACTGATGGACATCAAATGTGTTTGCACATGAAGATGCCTGAAATAAGATGGGGTTCGATCTCAAGCAAACACCATTAAAATGACCCTAACCCATTGAACTTCATCTTAAAGCACTCAAAACTAATTCTTCTTCCTTTTTGTTTTCTTTTCTTTCGGCTGCTGATAATCTCCACTTTACTGAGATAGACATTCTATGGATTGTTCTGGAGTGTAAACAGTGTAAAACAGTCATCAAACGCTCTCTCGATCTCTCAGCTTCAGTCACTTCTATATGCAGTAAAACAGAGCTGCGCTTTATATTCCAAATAGCCATCGATGTATTCAGAGTCGTTAAGATACACGAAGGGAGTTCTTCCCCCATCTGAGGAGATTTACTGCAGGAAACCCTGTGGAGAAATCCACGGAGCTTCACAAACACTCTTGTGTAAATTCAACTCAATTAGGCCTTTACTGTCCCGTAACTCTCCATCAAACGCGTGTCAGTATGTTGTTTGTCGAAGGCAAGAGAGAAGATTGGATTCGCTGACCTTGCTCAAGCCCTGTGATTATTATATAAACCCTCATTCAGACCTGCTCAACAATGCCACATCAATGTTTTACAAATGTTTTATAAGGACTGATGTGAGGAGAGCATTCTGGCACTTTTGGGTTTTTGCCTCAAACACTGGCATGTCACCAGTCATTACCGCTCATCACATTATTAAGAAAAATCTTTATTAGTAATCTCTGAATAAATACACAACAAGACAAACATGTTTATCTTGTTTAATACACATTAAACCTCAAGCAAATGCCTTAAAATACATAATGACATCAGTAAAACACAACAGTTGCACATGTACAGATCTGACATGAGAGAGACAGAGAGAGACAGAGAGAGAGAGACATTGAGCATGTCTCCAGTGAACTGCAGTGAAGGCTTGAATCTTTTCCTTCAGTGACTCTATTAATTTACCTCATTTATCTTAACCCCCCCACATAAGCACTCGTTCCACACTGTGTGTGTGTGTGTGTGTGTGTGTGTGTGTGTGTGTGAGGCAGAGGGAGAGAAAGAGAGAGAGAGAGGATATATGGCTATATGTGAGACATACTCTAGTTCTTCAGCTCGTGTGTGTGTGTGTGTGTAAGAGGATAAAAACACAACTGCTCCCCTTTTCATTCCCAGAGGACAAATCCGTAGCGGAAAAACTCATTTTCCTGCAAATAGTTTGTCAGTTGAGCTGAAAGAAGTGATAAATTATCACAGATGTTTGGAGAGAGAGACAGACAGCATTGGAGTCTTACCAAATATTGAAGATAGAATGGACTTGATATTTAAGAATTGGTCACTGAATACCCCACATACGTGGATCAACCAGTGTTCTGACAGTGTTCATATTGTTGTGCAGTTGCAATGTGTGGCTTTCCATCATATGACAAATATATGGGCAAAAAGCATGTTTTCACAAGTAACACATCCAATAAATAATAATTCCATGATTCCAGAGAGAGAGAGAGAGTTTGTGGTGTTTCCATAAAAGCAGCACAAATTATCAACATTTGTTTTTGTTTGGTTGTTTAATGAGCAATGATGGAGAGATGATATTTCATTGGCTTTATCAGTAAAGAAATAAACCCAAAATTATTTTCATAATAAAATTCCTGCACTCATCACATTCTGCAACAATCTTAAACAGGTCAAATCTATGTGAAGTAAAAGATGAGTGATATGACAGATATCAGTCTCCCTCATGATACTCATTGATATATATTTTTTTCAGTTAACATTTTTATTGATTCGTAGACACATTACAAAGAAAAAACACAACATTGAATCAACATTTAACCCCCACTATTACCCCTCCTCCTCCCCAATCACCAACTCCACCCTGACTCCAAATGAACACCCCTGTGGTCACAATAAGAATACACACAATCACACACAAAAAAAGAAATATAATAATCATATATAATTAAAACTAAACTACTCTCTCCACAGCTCCTCCCCAAGAGTGCCCCAAAAACACGAAGTAATTGTCCTATTTCCTATCAAATAAATTCCGAACACCCAGCCTTCTGCTTGAACCCTTTTCGAAAGCAGTAACCCTCCCCATCTCCGCACACCACTGCGGAAATGAGGGTGCTCCATCCGACTTCCATCCCCTTAAAATAATTTGCCTGCCAATCAATACCTGTCAGAACCCAATTTTTTATGTGTCTATCCTTCAAATTTATGACCACCCCTTTACCCAAAATACAGAGTCTGGGGCAAAACGAAACCCGAGTGCCCAAAATATCATACATAAAACTCTGAATCTTCAACCAAAATTCTTGGATCTTAACACCCCCCCAAAAAACCTGGGTTGTGTCTCCATCTTCTGATTGCCATCGCCAGCAGGTGGGTGTGTCTTTAAGACCAAGCCTATACAATCTAGAGTGGGTCCAATAGAATCTATGTAAAATCTTGAATTGCATAAGGCACACCTTTGCATCTCTAGATGATGTTTTTTACAATCCTAGTCCACACCTCCTCCTCCAATTCCAAGTTTAAATCTTTCTCCCTTAATCTCTTGATAGAAGTTGTAGTTCTGACCCCCAGACTCTGAATTATCAGGAGTAATACAGTGATGCCTCATAACCTTTTCAAAAGCAGTAATCACCTCTACCAGAGTATCTACCACTTTAGGGAATGTATGCTACTCCCAGAAATAGTACAGAACAAGTTGCGCAGCTGTAAATACCTAAAGTAGGCCTAGCCCATGTTTGTCAATCGACCTCAAATCAAATCAAATCAAATCAAATCACTTTATTGTCCATACACACGACCATATGCACAAGTGCAACAGTGGGAGAAATTCTTGTGTGCAGTTCCGAGCAACATAGCTGTCATGACTGTGACATATACCAATTACAATAAACAACATATTTACACAACACAATAATAGTATACAATGTACAGTAAACAATACACACAATATGAAATACAATATACAAAAAAAAAAAATATATATATTTATATATATATAAAGTATATAAAAAAATATACTGTAGGTTGTATTGCAAGAGAATATAATTTATGACAGTCCAGTGTGAGATTAATAAAGTGGAGTGCTGATAAATTGATCATGAGAGATCAAGAGTTCAAAAGTCTGATTGCTTGGGAGAAGAAGCTGTCATGTGGTGTGGGTCCTGATGCTGCGATACCGCCTGCCTGATGGTAGCAGTGAGAGCAGCCCATGACTCAGGTGGCTGGAGTCTCTGATGATCCTCCGAGCTTTTTTCACACACCGCCTGTTATATATGTCCTGGAGGGAGGGAAGCTCACCTCTGATGATGTGTCTGGCAGTTTGCACCATCCTTTGCAGGGCTTTGTGGTTGTGGGCGGTGCTATTGCCGTACCAGATGGTGATGCAGCCAGTCAGGATGCTCTCTACAGTGCTGGTGTAGAACCATGTGAGGATGTGCTGGTTCATTCCAAACTTCATTCCAGCCTTCTCAGGAAGAAGAGGCGCTGGTGAGCCTTCTTCACAACGGCCTCAGTGTGGATGGACCATGTGAGTTCCTCAGTGATGTGGACACCGAGGAACTTGAAGCTGCTGACTCTCTCCACCAGTGCTCCATTAATGGGGATGGGGCTGTGTTCTCTGTCTTCCTGAAGTCCACTACAAGCTCCTTGGTTTTACTGATGTTGAGGGAGAGGTTGTGCTCTTGACACCAGCGTGTCAGAGTGTGCACCTCCTCTCTGTAGGCTGTTTCATCATTGTCAGTGATCAGACCTACCACCGTCGTATCGTCAGCAAACTTAATGATGGCATTGGAGCTATGTGTTGCCACACAGTCATGTGTGTATAGTGAATACAGAAGTGGGCTGAGAACACAGCCCTGCGGGGCTCCAGTGTTGAGGGTCAGTGATGAGGAGGTGTTGCTGCCCATTCTAACCACCTGACGTCTGCCTGACAGGAAGTCCAGGATCCAGCTGCACAGCGAGCTGTTTAAGCCCAGAGCCCGGAGTTTCTCATCAAGCTTGGAGGGCACTATGGTGTTGAATACTGAGCTGTAGACTACAAACAGCATTCTCACATATGTGTTTCTTTTTTCCAGGTGGGAGAGAGCAGTATGTATTGTAGATACAATGGCATCATCAGTGGAGCGGTTGTTGCGGTAGGCAAACTGCAATGGGTCCTAAGACATGGGCAGCACAGAACAGATGTGATCTCTGATTAGCATCTCAAAGCATTTGCTGATGATGGGGGTCAGAGCAACAGGACGGCAGTTATTGAAGCAAGTGATTTTGGCTTGCTTCGGTACAGGCACAATGGTTGACGTTTTGAAGCATGTGGGGACTACAGACAAGGAGAGGGACAGGTTGAAAATGTCCGTAAAAACACCAGCCAGTTGTTCGAGTATGCTCTGATTACGTGGCCTGGAATGACGTCTGGACTCACGGTTTTACGGATGTTCACCCGTCGGAAGGATCGAGTTACATCCGCAACAGAGATGGAGAGTGAACTAACCGCTGTTGCGTCGGCCACGAGTGCTCTCTCCGCGAGGGCAGTGTTGTTTCCCTCGAAATTAGCATGAAAGTTATTTAGCTCATCCGGGAGAGAGGCAGCAGTGTTCACGGCAGAGTTATTATTCCCTTTGTAGTCTGTGATGATATTAATTCCCTGCCACATGCTTCTAGAGTCGGTGGTGTTGAACTGTCCTTCAATCTTGTCCCTGTACTGGTGTTTAGCTGCACTGATAGTTTTGCAGAGGGCATAACTGGCTTGTTTACGCTCCTCCACATTCCCGGAATTAAAAGCGGAGGTCCGCGCATAAAGTGCCGCACGAACATCGCCATTAACCCATGGTTTTTGGTTGGGGTAGATCCGTATTGTTTTGGTCAGGACAATGTCCTCTACGCACTTCCTGATGCGTTACACTATCAGCGTAAATCTCGATGTTGTCATCAGAGGCGGACCGGAACATCTCCCAGTCCGCGTGATCAAAACAGTCTTGTAGCATAGAGTCTGATTAGTCCGACCAGCACTGGATCGTTCTGAGGGTGGGTGCTTCCTGTTTCAGTTTCTGCCTGTAAGCGGGCAGAAGCAGGACGGAAGAGTGGTCTGATTTACCAAATGGTGGGTGGGGGAGGGATTTGTAGCCATGTAACCTATGTAACTTATTAAAATGTAAATTTGGACACTTACCATTCCAAAGGAAGGACTTCACTATACTATCAAATTGCTTGAAATAAGAGAGGGGGACATCTACAGGAAGAGACTGTAGCAGGTATACTTTTTGGAATACAATTAATTTTAATAACATTAACCTTCCCAATTATAGATAAATGTTATGAAGCCCACCTGCCCACATCGCTCAAAAACATCACGTTTTTTATTGAAGGGTCAAAATTAACTCTAACTAAATCAGAAAAATTTGCTGGGAATAAAATGTCCAAATATTA
Source organism: Xyrauchen texanus (assembly GCF_025860055.1). Lineage (NCBI taxonomy): Eukaryota > Metazoa > Chordata > Actinopteri > Cypriniformes > Catostomidae > Xyrauchen > Xyrauchen texanus. The sequence continues at coordinate 4,395,317 of NC_068278.1, read as the reverse complement.
ATAACCCTGTTTGGGCCACTGGAAGGTGCCTGGCTGGAAAGCCGTTATTAAGCAGTATGCTGTCAGAGTCACAGCTTCAAATTTAGACCAATTAACTCTGTATCCTGAGAACTTAGAAAAGGAATTAATAATTCTGTGGAGGCAAGGCATAGATCTAATGGGTTCGGAGATGAATAATAAAATATAATCTGCGTAAAGCAAAAGCTTATGTGCCACACCTCATGCCACCACCCCTGGAAAATGATCTTCCCTTCTTATCGTGGCTGCTAATGTTTCCAGGGCAAGACAGAACAATAATGGGGAAAGAGGGCAACCCTGCCGGTTGTCCCTATCCAGACTAAAATAATCTGAAATTAATACATTTGTTTATACTGCAGCTACCGGGTGTCAATAAAGTAACTTAATCCATCCAACAAAAGTATTCTCGAACCCATATATTTCCAAAATCTTAAAAAGATAATCCCATTGTACCATATCAAATGCCTTTTCGGTGTCAAGTGAGATGGCAGTGACCGGAGTCTGATCATTCGCTACTGACCACATAATATTGATGAAACGCTTAATGTTATCAACAGAGCTACAGCCCCGAATAAACCCCACCTGATCTATACGTATAAGAGGTGTCATAACTTTATCGGTTAGCCAGAATTTTGACAATATTTTATCGTCTAACTGGATCAGGGAAATTGAACAGTAACTCTTACACTCACTTGGATCTTTGTCCTTTTTAAGAATCAGACTGATCCGGGCTTGTGTCATGGTTGGCAGAAGCTTTCCATTCTTTAATGATTCGTATAAACTTTTAGCAAAAGTGGAGCCAATTCTGTAGCATAAGATCTAATAAACTAATGAACTATAAGGATCAAGATATAATTCTTTAAAAGCATTATTAATATCAATGGCCGAGGTAAAACATTTCACCACCAGCAGATATTACTGAGGGAATGATAGAGAAAAACTCTCTCTGTTTTATATACACATATCTAGCCAAAAGCTTCCCTGATTTGTCCTCTGACTCAAATTATGACTGTCTTGCCCTGAATAGCCAAAACTCCACCTTTCACGCCAAAATGGTATTATGAGGCCATCAGATGACATTCGGTACTTCAGCTCTGCCTCTGCACTTTTAATATTCCCTTCCAACGATTTGTTGATGAATGAGACATACTGTATGATCCAACTCCTAAGAACCGCCTTATGTGCCTTCCAAGACATGCCCACAGAGGATACTGAGGACCAGTTGGTCTCCATATACATATTGATTTCAGCCTTTAATATTTGTTGGAATTCAGAATTTTGGAAAAGGGATACATTAAAGTGCCAATTATATGAGTTCTTTTTCTCCATATGTAGAATAGAATCCTTTATTTTGGTCACACATTATACACACAGTTTTTTGCATATATACAGTGAAATTTGTCACATATCCCAGCTAAGCTGGGGTCAGAGGTAATGCAGGGTCAGCCATGATACAGCACCCCTGGAGCAGATAGGGTTAAGGGCCTTGCTCAAGGACCCAACAGTGGCAATGGGGCTTGAACCCCCAACCTTCTGGTCAGTAATCCTGAGCCACCACTGCCCTTAAATTTAGAGAGTTATCCGAGACTGAGATGTTTCAAACTGAGCAATCAACAACAGATGAAATGAGGGATTAGATATTAAAAAAAAATCAATTCTAGAACAAATCTTATGAACTGATGAAAAAAAATGATAGTCCCAACCAGATGGGTTCAAAAGTCTCCAAATATCTGTAAGACCAAGATTTTTACACATCCTGTGAAGCATTAATGTTGATCTTAAGGGGCTGGCACACTTTTGCTTCACTATGATCAAGGGCTGAGTCCACCAAAAGATTAAAGTCTCCTCCCAATACTATATCATGAGGGGTGCCAGTGGCTTGCCTCTGAGACATCCCTTTAAGATCTATAAAAAGCCCTGATCATCAGCATTAGGTGTGTAAATATTAGCCAAAATCAACCTTTGCCCCTGAATTTCTGCTAAAACAATAATGACTCTTCCTAATTTATCTTTAATCTGTTTGAGACATTCAAATTCTATATGCTTAGTTATCAATGTAATGACTCCTCTGCTATTACTTTAGCCAACGCTAAAGAAAACATGCCCACACCATATCTTCCCAAATTTTTCAGATTCCTGCGGGGAAAGATGCTTTTCTTGAAGAAAAACTATATCATATTTCTTGCGTTGCATTGTCCTTCTTTTTATGGGGTGCCCCAACACATCCCCATTCCATGTGGAGAGAGACATTCAACTCATATTAACATTTTACATTTTTACATATTATAGAAAAAAGATTGTGTGTCAAAAACAAGCTTATAAAGACCACATTCCAACATTAGTGCATTAATCAAACCCTGAACTTCCCCCAGAACAAACTAACAGAAAAAAGAAAAATGTGTGCATTGTCCCCGCTTACAAGAGCTCCAACCGGCGTCCGTCCCTCTAAACTCAAACAGTCCATTTATGCCTACTAGAGCCCCCGCGACAACTTTGCCGTCGGATTGCTCAAGTCTGGTGCTTCTATACAAATTTTGTAAGACAGAATTACATTACAGAAGAAAATCTATAAAACAAACTTCCGCCAGTAGGCCGGAAACACAAAGAACATGTAGATTCATCCACATACTGTCCCAAAGGTGTGTTCCTTGTCCCCAAAACAAGCTCCAGCCTCTAGCGGAACCAGCACACACACACAAACAAGTTAAAATAAATAAATAAATAACATTCAGTTTCCTCAGGCAGTTAAACGACAGTTCAGTGAGCCGACTGTTTCATAAGTGCAGCAGATGACCTAATCCTTTCAATGTCCTGCAAAAAAATATTCCACAAAACAAACTCCAGCCAATAAGAGACATGAGCACAAAGAACGAGCAGATTCATCCACAACTGTCCCGAAGGAGTGTAATTCCTCAAAAGAAGAAAAAAGGCGCCCAGCTTCCTCGGACAGTCAAGTGAATGTTCAATGAGTCAAGCTCACTTGAGAGCAATGTGATAATCACACCATGGCTTACTCATTCCAATTACTTTATGAAGGATAATGCTTGCTGGGACATGTAAATACTTTGCAGCCATCCATAGTCTGTGTCCCACAAGAATATTAGGAATACTTACCAGAGAAACTTTCCTATCCCCTTGGACCTCAAAGCGATTCTATTGAGAGAACTTTCAGTGAATACTTTGTTGAGTGCCTGATAAGAAATGCTTAAAAATAGAGTAATGATGCACACTGTTTTAACTATGTAAATATGACAAATAATGATGTTATGCCACAGATCATATTATGAAATGAAGCTACAAATGGTGAAATTAACCTTTCTCTTTATGTTTTTGCAGTTAGCTTACAAGCTAACCATTAGCCTACTAATTTAGCATAGCCTACCACTAGAAGATTAGCATGCTAGCCAGTACACTAGTTACTTGTAGCCTACAGCTTGTCCATTTCTTTACTTTCCTTGCTTTTTTCTTCAGTGATGAACCTAGCGATGATATTGTTTACACTAGACCTTTTCAGTTGCGGTATATTTAATAATTTTACCAAATTTTATATTTGTATCTTTGTGGTTTGGGTTAGGTTTAGGGGGAAGGATCAGGGTTTCCTTTAGCCTGTACATACTGTTTTTTGGACGTTAAAATGTCCCAATGACAGATTCAAGCATTATCAAAAACAATGTACAGGTAAATATGAATACTGTATATTAGCATCCCTATGGTGACAACGCTTTGCTTCCACAGAGGTTTACATTTCCTGAAAACTTGCGAAGTCCTAATTTGCTCCTACAGCGAGTTGTGTCTCCAGTGACCTGTTTAATGTGATGTTACTGTCGACTGCACTGCCATGTTTGTGATTTAAAACCCATACACCTTTAGTGTGCTGTGTTGTGGGATGCAGCAGAAGTCAGTGAAACTTGCTATTTATAAATCTTGATAAAGCCATACTGCTTTTCACTTACCAGAGCCAATAAAGTTATATCTGTCAAGTTACATGGTTTTTGCTTTTTTATTCAGAAAATGTTAAGCATAAATTAATGAAGTCTACCTCATACATCTTAGACATGTCAGTTGTTATTCCCTTTTATATTTCCAAGTTTAAATCTTTCTCCCATAATCTCATAATCTAATAGAAGTTAAATCTTCGACCCCCAGACTCTGAATTAGCAGCGAGTACTACACTGATGTCTCATGACCTTTTCCAAAAGCAGTAATGTCAGTTGTCAATAAAATGTATAACATATTCAAATATTAAAGTGGGGATGCCTGGAGGACAATGTGTGGCGGAATGATCTGCCCCTCCCTCTCGTCATCGTCACCCTTCCTCTTAGGGCCGCCCTTCAGCCAGTCTCACAACGGGAGTTGGGCAGGAGAGCGAGAAGAGGCGCATAATTAATAATTCTCGTTCTGACAGCAGTGGATGAGGCACACCTGATGTGAATAATGCTTCATCACCACTGTCTTTAAAATGCAGAGCGCACCTCTTCTCAGGGAGCCGGCTTCAAATCTCCATGTGTGCACACACTGGCATCCTTGCTCGCCCAGGACCAGACCTGGGAGGGTTTGGACGAGTTGGATGCACTGCTGGCTAGAGGCCAAGTACGCTGCCCCTTGCACCGTGGACCCAGGAGGGGAGCGTGTGTGGCTGACAGACCCAGCTCATGCCTGGGCCATTCCTTAGACACTTCCCCGCCCTTCACGGAGCCCCTTCTCACCATGAGGATGCCAGATTCTCCCTTGATTTTGAACACTATTCCCCCTGGACAATTTTCTCCTTTTATCATTTTATTTTTATTATTATTTCCAATAAATGCCTCTCCAGGGCTTGATTCATTCTCCACCACTGTGTCTGTCTCTTGCTCACCCCGCCACAGATGTTAAATTCATAACACCCAGACTATAGCCTAATTGCTCCCAGCACAGCAAATAATCATTATCCAACACTTTGAGTTGTAAACGTTTTATCATTGTCTTTTTTTATCTGTCATGTTTGTTTTTGTTTCTTGCTTGGAACATATGGGAGTTCTCAGCCATCTCATCCAGGAAGCCAAGGAGAGAAAAGGCAACCTCACAGTTGTCTGGCTTGACTGCACTAATGCATATGGGTCTATTCCCCATCATTCAGTTGTCACAGACTATTACCATATCCCAATGCACATCCAGGGCCTGATCACCAGTTACTTTGGAGCTACGACATCAAGCTACGAAGTCAACAGCCGGCAATCAGGGGTTCATGGATGACCTTACGGTGATTCAACCAACCCACACGCAGGCAAGATTGGTCCTTGAAGATCTTGACTGCATTGTCACCTGGGTAAGGATGAAATTTAAGCCCCAAAGATTAGGGTGCCTGATGATCCAAGAGGTCAAACCAACAGATAGGTTCAAGCTACTGGTTCAAGTGGAAGTGATTCCAACCGAACATTGAAATCCAATTAAAGCCTTAGAAAATGGTATTATGACACTCTAACAGACAAAAAAGTATATCCCACAAAAAGAATCAAGAGGAAGAATGGCTTGAAAGAATCAACAAAATCTGGCTTGCCTGAAAAATTCAAGTGTTGGATTTACCAACAAGGCATGATTCTGAGACTGGCCCCTAATTGTGCATGAGGTGCCTATGACAAAACTAGAGGGAGTAGAGAGGAAGGTCAATAAGCACCTTAGCAAATGGTTGGGGATACCGGCAAGTTTTACATCTATCTGGCTATACATAAGATCTGGTCAGCTCCAGCTCCCCCTGTCCTCTGTAGCAGAGGAGTACAAAGTTGCCAGGTGCAGACTCTCCTGGACATACAGAGACTCCCAAGATCCACTTGTCACAAAAGCTGGCCTAAGAACAAGATCCGGGCAGATGTGGGCCGCCAGCACTGCAATCAGCCAGGCAGAATGATCACTGCAATCAGCCAGGCAGAAGACCAGAGACATCATTTGAAACCCTTGCTTTGGAATACAAGCCCTAGGAACTTCACAATTTCAGCAGTGGTCAAAGTCCAACATTAGGAAGAAGAAAATCATGATCCAGGATGAAGTTTGAAGCCTTGAGGAAGAAAGGAGAAGAACTAAATCATAGAGCTTGGAACTCAATGTGCCTGGAAAAGGTGGGAGCTACCTAAGAGATCATCACATGGGCTAAGCTGTGGAGGCTGGAGCCATTTCGCAATGCCTTCTTGCTCAGAGCAGTGCACAACACCCTACCGACACCGAAGCCTTGCAAGAATCTGGGGTTGGCCAATCGGAAACATCTTTTACCATAGTAAGGTCCATGTGCAGTCCCTCGGAGGAAACAATGAACCCCAGAAACGGAACTGACTGTACATGAAAAGCACACTTCTCTGCCTTGACGAAAAGCCAAATCTCTAACAGTCGCTGGAGCACCCATCTGACATGCTACACTAGGCCCAGTATATTCTGGGAGGACATCAGAATATCATCTAAATAAATGTACATGAATTGATCGACCATGTCTCGAAGCATGTCAAGTCGTCACTTTTATTTGTATAGTTCTTTTCACAACACACATCGTTTCAAAGCAGCTTTACAGGAAATCATGCATTAACAAAAAATTTAACTGTAATATCTATAAAGTTTTAGAGTGATCATTGTGTAGTTTGATTAAATATGATTCTATTTAATGATTGTATATAAATTAAATTATTACATAATAATTGTATATAGAACCCCTGTGAGCAAGCTGAAGGTGACTGTGGCAAGGAACACAAAACTTTATAAGATGTTGGTTAATGGAGAAAAATAACCTTGGGAGAAACCAGGCTCACTGTGGGGGCCAGTTTCTTTATGACTAAATAACATGAATATAATACCAATATTAATTATTTATGTGCAGTGCAAGTCAAGGTTTTACATTTGTAAATTAATTAAGCATTAATGTCCATTGTTTTTAAAATAAAATAAAAAATATATATATATTTGTTTAACTTTAAGATTAATGGGTACTGTATTTGAAGTCCATCCTGGATTAACTGCAGCAATTCAATAGCACAGTTGGAATGGCGATGAGGAAGAAAGGTCATGGCGTGGGACTTGCTGAACACCGCCCTCAGATCAAGGTATGTCAATGGCACTCCAGATAAGTCAGCTGGTTCATCCTGCAATAAAACACAAGACTGGACAGGAGAAACAGCAGAGTTATGAGATTGGTTGACCAATCAACGTGTGGGTTGTGCTTTACCAACCAAGGATGCCCCAACACTACAGGAGCTGATTGCGATGGGATAAGGATGTATGACAACCGATCTGTATGAAACCCGGTGACGAATGTGACCAGCTTAGAGGAATGAGTGATGACAGACTACTGTGCTCCTCTCAGGTTATGGGCGTTGACAGGTTCGGGGGAAGTCGCCAATTGGATGCTAATTCAAGGTCCATAAAGTTACCTTCCGTGCTGCAGAAACAGTATGACAGGCCGATCCAAACTGCACTCGAGCCGGAAGAAGTGTCAGAAGTCCAGGGGATTTATCCAAAGGTGTTGCATGTGGCAGTAACCCATCTCCTACCGATGAGCGATGTCTTTTAACGGACAGACGACAGCAAGGTGACCCGGGGCAGCATAATAAAGATTAACAGTCCATTAATAAGGAGCTGATGTTTTTTGAGTCCCGCATGGGTTCATGATCGGGTCGAGGTTCCGACGAGTTAGCTGGAGAGGCATTGTGGTAGGATGATCAACCGCCATAACAGGTAGAATGCAGAGTCGATGGTGACGGCGATGTTGAGCGAGGCATCGATCAACTCGAATAGCCAAATCCACCAAATCTTTGAATCATGGAGGTAAATCCAATGAATAAATCTCATCCAGAATGGAACCAGAAAGTCGATGCAAAAGCGATCTCTCATAGCGTGATCGTTCCATTCACAAGAAGCAGCAAGAATGCAAAAAAGGGACCACGCCAGAGACGGGCAGAGAAAAGCTACCAATCAGAAAGAGACTGTTTTATGCTGAAAAGCTATCTTTAGATTGTTTGATTAAAGTCAAACCTTTGAGTTGAAGTCCCAAGTTTCCTGTGTCCTCCTTTCCCACCCAACAAACCTGTTACAAACAATCTGGTGAAGAAACAGAGAAAAATGGTTTACCAGAACCATGACACAGATTACCAGGAAAAATGTTGGACAACATGGCTGTTTACAGTGGAAGTGGGATGTCGTGGATTCCCAGCTCAATCTTTATGGAATCTGCTGACAAAAGTAGGAGTGAGGGGCCACACAAGAAAAACAGCTGCCCCAAGGTTGGGGGAAGTGGTGGAAAGAGCCTCCTGTTGGCTCTGGCATAAGAGGGAGGACTTCAGTTGGAAGCCTGGAGGAGAGGGGCAGTGACTTGGCCACCACTGCCGACCCGTCAATTAGAGAGTGTTGTGGATAAGGGTCAAAACACTCTGTGAAGTTTGGGTGCCACCTGAAGACCTCTCCTCCTGGCCAAAGCTACATCCATTTAAAATGGTTGTAACATGGCATCTTTGATGTAATAAAATCCTGAAGTGTAGCTGCAGTTTGTTTGGTTTTGTTAAAACTGTTTGACCTGCCACATGAACACTTTATAACAGAGGATATGACATCATTATCATTGGAATCATAAACCAGATCATAATCATTATCATCACAATAAGTTATAATCAAACAAGCTTTTCATTCAGTGGCTTCATTTAAACAGCAATCCAACAGTTTTAGTAAATCATGGCTGCACCAGCAATGATACCAATGCGTAAATAACACGCTTTTCTTTGTGTTATTGCGTAACTATTTTGCCCTTATTGTGTACCTCTATATATGTACCTCTCTCTCTCTAGTGATTGATGGAGTGAGGCACCGAAGCACAGTGCGCTGGGCGGCCAACAGTCCGAGACACTGAGAGAGTGAGAGAGAGAGAGGGGGGAGCTCAGCTGAAAGCTGCAGACTTAATTCTATGCATCATTAAACAGTCTCACTCAATGCAACATCCCCTATACATCATCCACGCTCAGTAAACACAACAATGACATTACATTAGCAAGCGCAAATGAATTTTCTTTTTAGAGGGAAATTGAGAATACTCTCTCTCTCTCTTTGCTTTCCCTCTGTTCACGTCGCAGACGCTCGCAAAAATTCACAACACAAACCATTAAGAGCGAGAGATATTTAACCACACAAACACGGCTTCTCCCACTCTCTCTCTCTCTCTCTCTCTCTCTCTCTCTCTCTCTCTCTATTGTCCTTGCCTCTTTCTGTTGCTGGCATACACAGAGACACACTGAAGTACTGTGAGTGTTTTATTAGTGGATGATTCTGATAACACACAGAAGTCTAATCACTGTTAAACACAGCAAACATCAAAATCACTTTGTCACTCATTTACTCACCTTCATGCTGTTCCAAACCTATATTTCTGTAAACTATAACTTTCATTCTTACCATAACCCTAACCCCAACACAAAAGAGGTTTTAATAAATATCACATTGTGTCTTTTCAACACAATGCCAGTGGATAGTGACTCCCTTTAAAAATTCAAGGATCATGAAATCCCAATTTTATTTTGAGACGCTAACAGACATGTACAGGTTGCACATTGCTGAAACAGTTATATCACTCATTGAGTTTATTTATAAAGGGATGTGGTTATTTTATTCGTCTGGTTTAAAAACAAAGTTGAGGCAACATCATAAAATATAAGGTACAGTATATGTTTAAACTCTGAAAATGTATTGGTTAAAAAGTATGTGTCTATATCATTAGATTTGTAGCGTTTCTCAATATTATTCATGAGAAGGGATGCTTTCATCGAATCACAGCACTGCCTCATGCATGAGATTGCATTGATTCAAAATCACATGCGGACGTGACAGCGGTTCCTATTCCAGATATGAGAACGGACTTTTATACTAAACACTGTATGGAGATCGGAATCACTGGTCAGATGGACCACAGTCTATAACCAGACCAGAGCTAGCATGTAAGTTTATCCAAGCACAAGGAATTCAAAGTCATGTTTCCTGAGCATACAGAAGTGTTCGTAGTTGAACAGATACGTTTCAAACTGGTGAGTAGATCACAAAGTCACTTATCTTATGTCTGAAGAGGATCGTAGACATACTGGTGAGGATAATCCGGGTAAATAGATCAAGCGTATTCACCAAATTTGTTGAAAAGTTCCTCTAGTAATTTCCAGAACAGATTGTAGAGAAGTCAGTAACACAGAGAAGTAAATTTAACTGCAGCTGAATGAGTGGGAAGTCTGAGGTACCTAACAACAAGGCTAGACAACAACATGAGTGTGTGAGTGAGGTTTAAATGCCAGACTTAACAAGATGATAAAAAGTTGCAGGTGCGCATGGTTAAAACACGGGTGAGTGAGAGTGGGTGATTGAAGGAAAGGAAGAGCTCGGTGCGCTCGTAACAGTACCCCCTCCTCCATGGAACACTCTTGCGGGCCGACTATCCTGACGTCTGGGTCTACATCTACCCCAGGGCGCTGGGCGGTTGGGATGTGAAGCGTGAAAATTGGTGATCAGTGCGGGGTCGAGGATGTCCACCCTAGCAACCCATGACCTTTCCTCAGGGCCATACCCCTCCCAATCTACCAGGTATTCGAGGTGCCTACCGTGACATCAGGGAATTTGAGAAGGTAGGTTACGGGGTTGATTTGTTTAACTATGGGGAAAGGGCCAATAAAATGGGGACTTAACTTCTTGCATGGTAGATGTAGCCGGATGTCTCTGGTTGAGAGCCAGACCATCTGTCCAGGTTGGTAATGTGGGGGTGTTGACGTCGGCCTGGCTCTTGTGTGGCAGGGATATAGCGTCTGCCCTCTGGACATTCAGGTTGAGCAGGATCCAAGACAGTGGCTTAGGCAATCTGGTCTTCTTAAGCCCATTGTATAGGGTACATGAAAATGTTTGAGGGCGGAATGGTTTCTGTCTCTGCAGGGTTGTTGTCGGGAGAGTGTCTGTGAGACAGGGTATCATGAAATAGAAACAGGCGAAGAACAGAGCCCACCGAGCTTGACGTGGATTTAGCCTGTGTGTCTTTTGGAGATACTCTAGATTCCGGGGATAGGTGATGACCAGGAAGGGGTGACGCGAACCCTCGAACCAATGATGCCATCTTTCCAGGGCCAGCTTTATGGTGAGCAGTTCTCGATTCCCTATGTCATATTTCTGCTCTGCCTGTGATAGCTTCTGGAAGAAGGAGGCACGGAATTGGAATTGGACATGTCCTGACTGCATCCACCTTCCCCTTGTCCACCTGAATCCCTTGTTTGCTGATGTTATAACCGAGGAACTGGATGTGACTCTGATATAATTAGCATTTCTCCACTTTGAGGAACATCTGGAATTCCCGCAGATGCTCCAATACCAGGGACACGTGCTGACGATTGTCGGTCTGGTTCCGGTAGTATATCAGGATGTCATCTATGTACACTAGGACGAAGCAGTGGAGGTACTCCTGGAACATCTTGTTCATGAAGCCCTGGAATACAGAGGGGGTGTTGGCCAGGCCATATGGCATGACCCAGTACTCAGTAGGTGTTATGAAGGCCGTTTTCCACTCATCCCCCATCTGTATGCGAATGGGGGTATAAGCACTGCTGAGGTCGAGCTTGGTGAAGACCGTTGCTCCTCTTAGCAACTCCAAGACAGCGGGGACGAGAATAAGGGGAAAATGGTACTTGACCGTGGCGTTGTTCAGACCTTGATTATCAATACAGGGCCTCAAACCTCCATCCTTTTTCTGCACGAAGAAGAAGCTGGAAGCGGCAGGAGAAGTGGATGGGCAGATATAACCTTGAGCTAGAGCTTCCTCGATGTGTCCCTCCATGGCCCTCTGTTCAGTGACAAAGGGTAATTCCTTCCTCTGGGAAAGTGTGCACCCGGTAGAAACACGATGGCACAATTCCATGGGCGGTGCAGAGAAATATGAAAGCTTTCTTGATGATGTCAAGACACTGTTGATAGCAGTTTGGTACGTTCAGGGGACCATCACTGGCTGGGCTTTCAATGGTGAAAGTGAAGACATTGAAATTGGCAGATAAGCAGGCAAGGTAAGTATATAGGTTAAGTACACTATCTTTGGAGACAGTCTAGGATCATAAAGGGAACCAAGGCAGAAGGCACCAATCTACAAGAGTAGATCTCTAAACCAACTGGTGCCCAAACAGGTAACTTCAACATCAAACAGGATCACAGGTACGTCACATCATGTGCTCAAACTGGTAACTTCAATATCAAACAGGATCACAGGTAAGTCATATCTTGTGCTCAAAACTGGCACCTTCAACATCAAACAGGATCACAGACAAGTCATGTGCACAAATAGTGGAACAGGTAAGTATATCCAAACACAAGGGTTTCAAAGTCACATTTCTTGAGCATACAGAAGTGCTCATATTTGAACATGTATGTTTCAAACATGTGAGCACATATGCGGTAAACTTGAATATCACAAAGTCAGTTATATAATGTGTCTGAAGAGGATTGTAGACAAACTGGTGAGGATAATCCAGGTAAGTAGATCAAGCATATTTGCCAAATTCTTTGAATAATTCCTCTAGTAATTTCCAGAACAAATTGTAGAGAAGTCAGTAACACAGAGAAGTACATTTAACTGCAGCTTAACGAGAGGGAAGTCCGAGGAACCTCACAACAAGGCTAATTGCCAACAGAGTGTGCAAATGAGGTTTAAATGCCAGACTTATTAAGATGATAATAAGTTGTAGGTGCGCGTGGTTAAAACACGGGTAAGTGAGAGTGGGTGATTGACGGAGAGGGAGAGCCTGGTGCGCTCGTAACAACTGGTACTCCAAACTTAAAGCAGCTGTTTGTTTAGATGCACATTTCCCATCACGTCTTCTCCATACGTCTGATCATGGACAAAATAACACAAGGCTTGTTCAAAATCAGAAGACAATGATGAAAACTGAAATCTCAAAGTCCTGCTGACTCAGGACAACGAGGTTGAAATACTGCATAACTTTTCACAGGTTAGGGTAAGGTTTGTAAGGGATTTACTCATACTTATGTTTTGTGTATTGTGGATGTACTTTTGAAACAGTGTGTAGTTAATGTTTTGTGTATCAGACCTGTTTACATTCCTTATGTGCCTTACTGAATGCATTTTTTTTCTTTAGGAAAATAGGGATGAGTCAAAATATTTTTCAGACTGATGGCAACATTTTTGCAAATCAAAATTACGTGCTTCATTACACATTTTGCTGCAGTTCTCAGGGAAATGTCCAGTGGGTGGCACCAAAAGTGAGTAAAATAATGTTGTAATCAGATGAGGTTTTTATGGTGAATTTAGATGGAGGATTTAATGAGTAAAACGTACCTCCCTAACCTAAAAATTTTACCTAAATCTAACCAATAATGCCCTAAACACAAATGAGAGCTAAACAAAACATTCTGATAACTTCCGTAACCTCCGTTCCCGGATGGAGGGAACAAGTAATTGTGTTGATGTAGTGACACTGGGGGTCGCTCGTGAGTGCCTGAGACACCTCTAATCTTTGATAAAAGGCCAATGGAAATTGGCGAGTGACATTTGCATGGAGGGGACATGCATACCGCTTATTCAGGTTTTGTGCTGAGGAGCTGAGTATAAGGTCCCGGCCATTTCAGCGGGTAAGTTCAGCGTTGTGGCAGGAGGTTCACAACGTCTCGTCCCCTCCATCAGGGAACGGAGGTTACGGAAGTAACCAGGACATTCCCTATCTGTCACTCACTCGACGATGTGTCGATGTAGTGACACTAGGGGTCCCCTACAAAAACACCACAACTAGCTGAACTGTGTTACATGCCAGCACGTAACCTCCCCTGACGCTAGTATGAGTGTCGAACAGCCCTTTGGGGACAAGTTGACTGCTCAAAGGAAAGGGACAGGCTAGCCCAGTCATCCCTCTTCCTTCTTTTTTTCCTTTTCTCCACAGAAAAAAGAGAGAGATTGTTAACTGAAAGGAAAGCACTGAGCCGACTGCGCATCTCTGGGGGTCATCGCGTCAGGAAGAGCACCACTTAGCGAACAGACACCACTTCAAGGCATACAGGCGCCTCATAGAGGGGGCCCTAGCCTGAGTGATGGTGTCGACCACGGCAGGTGGTAAGCCACTGAGGTCTTCCGTGTCCCGTCCAGGGGCCAGACTATGAGGTTCCAGAGGTCTGGTCAGGGGTGCTAGATGGTGCCCTGTCCCTGAGAAAGAAGGTCCTTCCTCAGGGGAATTTGCCAGGGACGGGCTGACGCAAGGAGCGTGAGGAGCCAGTCTCATATGCATCAACCCGAGCAGTGTGGCCACCACCGCGGATAACATATGCCCCAGGAGCCTCTGAAATAGTTTCAGTGGAACCACCGTCTTCTGTCTGAACACCTTCAAACAGGTCAGCACTGACTGGGTGCGCTCTTTCATGAGGCACGCCATCATCGAGACTGAGTCCAACTCCAGACTGAGAAAAGAGAAACTGTGAACCGGGAGGAGTTTGCTCTTTTCCCAGTTGACTCGAAGCCCTAGCCGACTGATGTGCTAGAGCACCAGGTCCCTGTGCGCACACAACGCGTCTCGAGAGTGAGCTATGATTAGCCAGTCATTGAGGTAGTTGAGAATGCAAATGGCCACTTCCCTTAACGGGGCAAGGGCAGCCTCTGCGACCTTCGTGAAGATGTATGGAGACAAGGACAGGCCGAAAGGAAGGACTGGTCTGTGTCGAGGTAGAATAGAGATGTGGAAGTACGTGTCCTTCAGGTCTACCGCCATGAACCAGTCTTGATGTCGGACACTCGCTAGAATGCACCTTTGTGAACGGAAGATTGTGTAACGCCCGGTTCAGTACTCGTAGGTCCAAGATTGGCGCACCACCTTTTTTCGGTATAATGAAGTAGGGGCTGTAAAACCCATTCCGCGCAAGGTGGCGGCGTTCTCCCCTTCACTGAGGTGAAGTGGACTCCACTGAACCTGGGCTGGTGCCTGGCAACTTGTCCACAGGGTGCATCGCCAAGTAACCCCTGGCCCCCGCGCCATCTAGGGTAGTGATAGCGGGGAGCTGAAAGTTTGAGACTGGGCAGTGAAAGGTGCCTCCCACGACTTGTCAGCTCCTCATGCACCTCCAGGAAGAAAGGTACTGGGGGGAGTGAAGGGTTCAACTCTAGCCCGACACTAGCAGCAGCCTGGGAAACCATGACTGTCATTTCAGTGTCTGCCTGTGACTGGGCGACCACACACGAGGGTGGAAGCCCAGCGGAGGTTTCCACATCAGAATGGACGAGCCCGCTCTCCGACGATGTGCTCGAGAGCTCATCACCTTCACGGCACCGAACAAGAGGTCGAACTCCTTGGGACAAGCCGGCACACTCATCCGAGCACCTAATCGGAGCAAACAAGCGTGCCGGGGAATAGGAGGTCCGTGGGGATTTACCCGGCGGAGGTGGTCCCATTGTGGTCCCCGAATCGCCGCATTGGCCTCATACCCGTAGGTAGGAGGACCAAGGCAGGGAGCCGCTGTAAGGACATGACGCATCCATGAAAGATGTCTCGGCATGGGCAGCGCCCAGGCACGAAAGACAGCAATCGTGGCCACCTGAAGCGAAAGATATTGGCCGCATCGAGGAATAACACACACCCGGAAGGGCATCTTTAAAAAGACACATCTTTAAAAAGAAGTTCCGATGTGTGCCACTCTTTTAGAATATACTCTTTTAGAAGGGAAAAAACTATTTTAGAATATTCTCTAGATGATCTGCTGAAGTGCCCAGGGGTGATCTCTACAGTGCACCCATGCAGAGAGGGGAGAAAGCTGCTGTTGATGCTGAACCATCGACCGCACGGCTCTGAAGAGAAAATCTGAATGAGCGGTATGCACGTCCCCTCCTTTATACCCGTACGTCCGGGGGAGTGGCATGCAAATACCACTCACCAATTCCCATTGTCCTTTTATCAATGATCAGAGTTATCTCGGGCTCTCTCGAACGACCCAGAGTGTCATTACATCGACACAACGTCGAGTGAGTGACAGATAGGAAACAGACGTCCTTACCCTAAACCAACAACTAAACCTTACCAACAGTGTTTTAAAAGCAAATTTGACATGAAAACACATTTTCTGAAGCAACCACATCATTTTGTGTCCTTTTGACATCTTTTTACATTCAATTTATGAGCCTTTTTAAGTCGGAGATGTGGTACTGAACTAGGGGGGGGGTTTCATGACACTTTAATAAAGGGCCCAAATGGATCATATTAATAGTCATATTCCAAGCCTTCTGTAGGAAAAATTATTTTGGGAGAAACAACCCTAAATGTAAGTAATTTTTCAGTGAAAATGAGAAAACATTTTCTTGTATTGAGTATTTTTGTCTTATTTTCTTGGAAAAGAAGAAAAAATTACTTGAGAAGGAGAATGGCAAAAGATGTTAAGAATGTCTTCAAGAATTGTCTTCATAGAAATCTTAACACAATTTGGTGTGATTTTTGCTTAAAACAAGAAAAATCTATTTGCCAATGGGGTAAGAAAAATTATCTTGTTTTCATATTGAATCAAGTTTAATTTTTCTTACCCCACTGGCAAATTATAATTTTTTTATTACGTTAATTATAAATGTGACTAAATTATGTTAGAGTTCTCTGAAAACTAGACAAATATATAGATTTTTTTCATTTAGTATATCAAAAGAATTCATTATGTTTTAAGAATGTTGAAAAAATATTATTGGAAACAAAGACAAAAGTACTCAATATGAAAATAATTTTTGCAGTTTATGAGAGAAGCTCATTCTCAGTTGCTCACGTGTTGATTCAAGAACTTGAGCTGGTGCTAGTTTTCATTTAATATTTTTTTTAGAGACTGAATATTCTTCAATACAGAATTGCTGTACAAATAAAGCACATTATGTAATTTAGATGAGTTTACTGTAATGTCTTTGTGCATTTAAACCTGTTCAAAATGGGCTACAGATACATATAGATTTGTGGTCCTTCAATGCATCAAATGAGTGAATAAGTGCACAATCACTGCTGTTGTGCTGACCGTGTGAAGAGTTTTGAAAACGTCTACCAGATGTGTTCACATCCTCATTGTGTTTGTGTGACTTCTGAGAGAAACTCTATCAGCCTGTCTTTACCTCGCCCGCAACATGTCCTTTATCACAAAAGCAACCTCTCAACGTCTAGGAATCTCTGGAAAGTTCAGAGGGAAACCCGTCACGTACTTCAGACACATTTGAGCGGATTGTTGTTGGTGATCATCACTGTCTTGCATTCGGCCGCCACGTGTTTGTGTAATGACGTTATTTGCTGGCCGCAGAACTCATGTTGAACGGTATTTTGTCAAAGTGCCTTTTGTGTCGCTTCATTTCCTACTTGGGCGGCATTTAACTTTCCCGTCTTATTCAGACAGCAGCAAATGTGAGCGGCATAAATTACAGGCCTAATCAATTGAATAATTATGTTTTTATTGCACACATTATGTCTTTTTCTCCCTTAAAGTAGGAGGCCTGTCTTTTCTCTGAAGTTGACAGAATCCATTAAGAGCAAGCTATAGATCACACATCTGTCTTGGCGTGTACGTAAAGCGGCCGGCTCGTTTGGAGAATATCGAATCGGTTACACTAAAGTAACCCGCCGGATTTGGCCAAATGTAAAAATCTATTTCTTTCATGCATGCGTGAGGAGCTGTCATCGCATGCCGTAATGACGGATGGTGGCGGTTTTCTCTCGCAGTGAGAGGTGATAAAAGTCAAACTACAGACAGACAGACATACAGACAGACAGACATACAGCACTCTACGAGGAAAAAAGATTGTTTCACAAATGAGGCCGATCCGTTAGTGAAGGGGAGTTTGTTGTCTCTTGGCTAACGTGACTGTAATCTGAAGTCAAAGGCCAGAAGGGATTCAAGATCATGACCTTTGACCTGAGGTAGCTGAGCTCTTGTTTCTTTGTGCTTGTCGATCTTTGAGCAAATGCCTTCCAAGTCTCCTGGGAATTTGTTCAAGTGATTTTGGTCGGCACACTTTTATGCTCACTCCATTTGATGTAGTCTGGGTCATATTTTCTTTGACATTGTGTAGTTTTGTTCAAGAAATTTGAGGTGGAGGGCATGTCACGTGACCTGTCTATGTTGGCATCTCATTTAGCTAGTGTCTACCAAGTGACAGATTTTGTGGAGGTCGACTGGATGAATGGCCTTTGACGTCAACATCAAATGATATGGGAAGTGTTGAGAAGTCTTTGCACTATGTTATTTAATGTTGATTAATTTCACTGAATCAGAACAGAGATCCGTTTTTGGGTTGTGATGATTTAAAGGAGGCAAGAGTATCAAAGAGTCAAAGTCGTCCCATTGAAGGAGCTTCACAAGTTCTTCTGGTGGCAAACATGTTTGATCAGTTTTACTGCCGCTGCTCCTTATGATATGGATTTAACTGCAAACAACACATTTATCATATGGCATCACGTCACATACTGTACTTCTAAAACTCTTCATCAAATGCTTCAGCAACATTCAACTCCATCTCAATCAGTGTCTCATCATATCTCCAAACCTCAAAACAGAACGACGGACCCCTGCTGGGTCCTGTGGAGCGTCCCGTGAAAATCCACTAAATCTAGCCCTAAATCCAACAGCGAATGAGACTCTCGCGAGACGAGGTGTTACCTTCTGAGCCATGCTGAGGTGTGAACGTGACCCCTCACGAGCGTTTATGATCTGATGTCTCTGATTAGAGCTTCACTCGACAGGGCAGTAAAGAGGCCACACTTGTTTGCTTTTATCACGACAGCATGCAGAGGTGTAATCAATGTATGATGTTGGAGATGATGCTTTAGATTGTGAAGCTCTCAGTGGGACGTTACGGAGGAAAGTTTGACAGAACACTCTTTAGAACCGTAGGTGTGAATGTGTTTGGTTGAGGTTGTTGGAGAATTTTGTCCTTGATACTGTAAATAAAATCTGAATGTGGATTGGAGAGAGTTGACTTGATGTTGAAGGGAAAACTGCTTGTTTACAGAGATATTAAGTAAAACTTTATTCTAGAAAGATACTGGCCCTTGTTTACCTAAGCACAAAATAAAACTTCAGTAGCATGCAAGTTGTACTTCAAGGAATGTTCCGGGTTCAGTGCAAGTGAAGCTCAATCGACAGCATTTGTGGCATAATGTTGATTAAGAAAAATATTATTTTACCTCAATTTCTTTCAAAATAAGCACAAATGTGTGTTCCAGTGAGACGCTTCCAATGGAAGTCAATGGGGTTTAATCTGTACACATTAAAATACTGTTTCAAAAGTATAGACACAAGACATGAACAATATGTGTGTTAACATGATTTTACTGTCATTAAATCACGCACTAACACATCTGTGGAAATTATAGACAATTTTACAACTTCTTTGCCATGACAACCCTAAATTGACCATAAAACTTATGATTTAATAAACAACTTATCATCATAATTGATTAATTCAGTATGCTTCACATTTCTGCCTTTAAACCCTCCAATAATGGACCCCATTGACTTCCACATGTCTCACTGGAACACACATTTGTGCTTTTCTTTAAAAAAAGGAGGGATGTATCTAAACCTTTTTTGTGTGTGTGTGTGTGTGTTAATCAACATTATGCCACAAATGCAAATTGACTTGTATTGAACCTGGAATAGTCTTTTAATCTTCCCTTAAACATTGTTAGTAATACTAAACAGGTTGATGCACTTTGATTATTGCAAAGTCTCAGAACACTATATTTGACAATAATATGCGAGTAAAAAATAAATCCTCTTTTAAAGGATACTCTGCAGTCGGAAGGTGCCTGTAACAGGACTTTGTACGTGAAGTGATTTTAAAACCAACAGAGACACATCAACATCCTCCTGTTTTCCCAACACACACAAACAGTCTGAACTAATATAGACATGAAACGATGAGATGCAGCGAGTGTCTCTCTTAGACCATCTGCAGGGATTTATAGAGCTGAAAAATCATCGCACTGATCTGATCGTCGATTGTTTGAGGAAACTGTTGGTGACCTGAACGCGATGTAACTGACAGCTGTTTCTGGGAAAATGTGCAGAAATTTTCTGTTTATGTAGGAAAATTAAGATACCATTCATGTTCAAATTAGGTAAATATTGTCAGAAATATTACTTGGTTTGATCATTCAGTTTACTGTCTCAGTACATGGATCTTTTGCTTTAGACTCTTCTGTTAAACTTCAAATCACGATCATCTCAATAACAGTCATTGCTTGACCTCAAAGGAATAATTCACCCAAAAACGATCATTCTCTCATAATTTACTCACCCTCACTCCGTCTCAAACGCCGTGTCAAGCATGAGGAAGTGTACTTGAGCTTCAAATCATGATCCCAAGATTTACATTTTATCCAAAACATGTCCTTTTTGACTTATAGACAAAAACACCTCATATATTCATCAAAATATCAGTGTTTGTGTTTCACAGAAAAAGATTGAGATGACATAAAGCTGAGTAAATGATGAAAGAAGAATCATTTTTGGTTGAACTATTCCTTTAATACTCCAAATAAATCTTGTATGTGTGTTGTTGACATGAAATACTTTTGGGAAGTTGATATGTCCTGCACTGTGACATTTTACCCCATCTTAAACTATTTTTGAAATATTAAAATAGTTTCAGATGGAGTACAGCATGTAAAACCTAATGCTTCCAGAAAATATTTTGCAGGCTGATGGCACAGTACACCGCAAAGAACCCAGAAGAGCTTCAGTTTCCGTCTGTAGACGGATGACCGAACAGAATACACTGATCTGAAGGACCTATAATGAAACATCAAGAACTTTCATCATCTCCAAAGAACCATAAATACAACTCTGTTTATAGGGAAAGGGTTCTTGGTGATTCTCGTGCTGTACAGAAGCATTATATGCTCATTTGTGTCGGTTCAGCAGAACTTCTTCTGTCTGCTGACGGTTGATTCACCTTGAGCTCCAGATGAACATCCAATGCTTAAACTATCATCAGCACCAACACCTGCGATTCAAGGCTAGTCCGGCAAAACACTCACATCATGTTGCTATGAGTCGGGCTATTTAAATGCAAATTGTATTGGAGATCCATTGGAGTTGTTGAAAAGAGAGTCGTATGTAAATGTCCCATAAGAGCAGCAGCTCACGGTAAATCACGGCGAACAAGGTGAGAACTCTGGAAATTGAATGGTGAAGTGGTGGTTTTTGATTTATTGTAAATGGAAGAAAAATGCACAGGTGCAAAACTGCAGAACTGCAGCGGTGGGGGTGATTTGAGCTCAAGAGCTCCATCATATGGGAAGTTTTACAATTAAATTCAGTCTGTGTGCACACACTACAAGAGACTTGATTGAATTTTATTGCTGAAGTAGATCCGTTATTGTAACTCATTAGTATGAAAGTGCAGTTTACTCACAGTCTGATCCAAGATGGCGGCGCGGTAGCACGCAGCGGCCACTCCGGATCCACAACGGTGCTATTTTTGTTAAAAAAGCCCGACTTTTGCAACACATGGACATCGGAGCAACCAGTGTTCGTGTCTACCATCGCCAGACACTACTCAAATATAAGAATCATGCAAATACCAAGCTGAATGATGACCTGCAGGAGGCGCTACGCGTACTCGGCTTGCTGCGGAGACCAGGCCTCCAGCCCTCGGCGTCGCCTGATGCCGGTGGCCGGGGGAGAGGACGTCGTAAGCGGTGTGCGAGAGCGGAAGCGGAAAGAGGGCGGGGGTCCATGCTAGGCTAAAAACAAACCCTAGCCGGCCGGCTCTCCCGTCTATCCTGCTCTCAAATGTTTGCTCCCTGGACAATAAACTGGACTATATCCGACTCCAGCAGGCTACGCAGCGTGAGTTTAGAGACTGCTGCGTCTTTGTTTTCACGGAGACGTGGCTCAGCGACAGAGTTCCGGATGCCGCCATTCAGCTAGACGGGCTCGCCTCGTTTCGTGCCGACAGAAATACAGCTCTCTGCGGTAAGACTCGCGGTGGTGGCTTGTGTGTTTACATCAACACGGAATGGTGCAAGAACTCTATGTTAGTCTCTAGTTACTGTTCATCGCTGTTGGAGCTTGTGACTGTTAGATGCAGACCTTTTTATCTACCACGGGAATTCACCACTGTTTGCATAACCGAGTTTACATTCCCCAGCGCTAACGCTAAGGAAGCGCTCTGTGAACTGTATGGGGCTATGAGCGAACTGCAGAACGCTCACCCCGACGGACTGTTTATTGTCGCCGGAGATTTCAACCATGCAAATCTCAAGACAGTGCTCCCTAAATTCCATCAGTATGTGGACTTTGCAACGAGAGGGGCGAACAGCTTGATCTTGTTTACACAAACATCCCAGGCGCGTGCCGGGTGGAGCCCCGCCCCCACCTCGGCTACTCAGACCACATCTCTGTTATGTTAATTCCAGCATACAGACCGCTCGTCAGGCGCACAAAACCGCTTCAGAAGCAGGTGAAAACCTGGCCAGCAGGAGCCATCTCTGCTCTTCAGGACTGTTTTGAGTGTACTGACTGGCACATGTTCAGGGAGGCTGCAACATATGGCGATTCTACCAACTTGGAGGAATACACAGCATCAGTGACCAGCTACATCAGCAAGTGCATTGATGATGTCACTTTCTCCAAGACCATCACCACACGCTCCAACCAGAAGCCGTGGATCACTGCGGTGGTGCGACGCTGCTGAGGTCCGAGACTCCGCCTTCAGAGCAGGCGATAAGGCAGCCCTAAGAACAGCTAGGGCCAAACTGTCACGGGCAATCAGAGAGGCAAAGCGCGCTACGCCCAGAGAATCCACAGTCACTTCCAGGACAGCGGTGACACACGGCGCATGTGGCAGGGCATCCAGGCCATCACCAACTACAGGACAACATCAGTTGCCTGTGACAAAGATGCCTCCCTTCCAGATGCGCTGAGCGACTTCTACGCTCGGTTTGAAGTGCAGAACGGCGTGATGGCGAGGAAGTCCACCCCTCCTCCCAACGACCAGGTGCTCTGTCTTACCACGGCAGATGTGAGGAAAACTCTACGTAGAGTCAACCCACGGAAGGCTGCTGGACCAGACAACATTCCTGGCAGAGTGCTCAGAGGATGTGCAGACCAGCTAGCAGATGTTCTTACCGACATCTTCAACATCTCTCTGAGCAGCGCCGTTGTTCCAACGTGCTTCAAGGCCACCACCATCATCCCCATGCCAAAGAAGTCTTCAGTGTCCTGCCTCAACGACTACCGTCCCGTCGCACTTACACCCATCATCATGAAGTGCTTCGAGAGGCTCGTCATGAGGCAGATTAAGACCCAGCTGCCCCCTCACTAGACCCACTGCAGTTTGCGTGATCGTTCAAACCGTTCAACGGACGATGCCATCACCACAACCCTCCATCTGGCCCTCACCCACCTAGACAATAAGGACTCATACGTTCGAATGCTGTTCATAGATTTCAGCTCAGCATTCAACACAATCATTCCCCAGCACCTGATTGGAAAGCTGAACCTGCTGGGCCTGGACACCTCCCTCTGCAACTGGATCCTGGACTTCCTGACTGGGAGACCTCAGTCAGTCCGGATCGGGAACAGCATCTCCACCACCACCACACTGAGCACTGGGGCCCCCAGGGCTGTGTGCTCAGTCCACTGCTGTTCACTCTGCTGACTCACGACTGTGCAGCAATGCACAGCTCGAATCACATCATCAAGTTCGCCGATGACACGACCGTGGTGGGTCTCATCAGCAAGAACAACGAGTCAGCATACAGAGAGGAGGTGCAGCGGCTGACGAACTGGTGTAGAGCCAACAACCTGTCCCTGAATGTCGACAAAACAAAAGAGATGGTTGTTGACTTTAGGAGAGCACAAGGTGAACACACTCCGCTGAACATCGACGGCTCCTCTGTGGAGATCGTCAAGAGCACCAAATTTCTTGGTGTTCACCTGGCGGAGAACCTCACCTGGTCCCTCAACACCAGCTCTATCACCAAGAAAGCCCAGCAGCGTCTCTACTTTCTTCGAAGGCTGAGGAAAGCACATCTCCCACCCCCATCCTCACTACATTCTATAGAGGGACTATTGAGAGCATCCTGAGCAGCTGCATCACTGCCTGGTTTGGGACTTGCACCGTTTCGGACCGCAAAGCCCTGCAGAGGATAGTGAGGACAGCTGAGAAGATCATTGGGGTCTCTCTTCCCTCCATCAAAGACATTTACAAAAAACACTGTATCCATAAAGCAACCAGCATTGTGGACGACCCCACACACCCCTCACACAAACTCTTTACCCTCCTCCCGTCTGGCAAGAGGTACCGAAGCATTCGGGCCCTCACGGCCAGACTGTGTAACAGCTTCTTCCCCAAGCCATCAGACTTCTCAATACTCAGAGACTGGTTTGACACACACGTGTCCTGAGTTGCACTTTAATAACTGTCACTTTATAACCGTCTGCTACCTCAATAACTGCTATGTGCATAGAACATTATCTCGTAGTATGTTATGTTTACATTTTTAGAAACTGTCATCTTTTTGCACTACTGAGTACTGGTCGGCGCTGCACTGTCTATTGTCCTGTTCATTGTCAGTAATTTGTTGTACTGTCCCGTACTTTTTGCACATGTTTGCACGTGCACTTTATATAGGTAGTTTATATAGGTATTTTATTTCGTTGTGTAGTCTCATGTGGTCCTATGTTGGTCCTTTGTTGTTTTTATGTAGCACCATGGTCCTGGAGGAACGTTGTCTCGTTTTGCTGTGTACTGTACTAACTGTATATGGTTGAAACGACAATAAAAACCACTTGACTTGACTTGACTTGACTTGACTTGAGTAGTGGCGACACGTGGAACTCCTCCAAACACTGTCGGTGAATCTCTACAGATTACATTCGTCACACTGTTTCTCGTGATCTTAAAGAGATGTTATGCCTAAATGATCGAAATTAGCATTTGTCTACAAATGAAACATTTAAATAAGTAAATACATTGAAATAGATGAGTTGGAGCAGATTAGGGTTAGTTATCAAGCATACATGTGAACTCATTCAATACTGTTTAAAAACAGTGAAACAAAATGAACAGAATGTACACAAATACCCGAGAGCTTTCATTTGTTAAGGGTCATTCTGCAAAATAATTTTCTGAATTGTGCCCCTCATGAGCTCACAGTATGTGTGTAAACTCTGTGACTTTAACTGAACAGCTAGTGCCAACTTTTTCAACATATACGTTAAATTATATATTTTTTTACATTTATTTTGGAATGTCCAATTCCCAGTGCGCTCTAAGTCCTCGTGGTGGCATAGTGACTCGTCTCAATCCAGGTAGTGGAGGACGAATCTCAGTAGCCTCCGCGTCTGAGACCGTCAATCCGCGCATCTTATCACGTGACCTGTTGAGCGCATTACCGCGGAGAACTAGCGCATGTGGAGACTTCACGCTATTCTCTGCGGTATCCACACACAACTCACCACACGCCCCACTGAGATTGAACCACATTATAGCGACCACGAGGAAGTTACCCCATATGACTCTACCCTCCCTAGCAACCGGGCCAATTTGGTTGCTTAGGAGACCTGACTGGAGTCACTCAGCATGCCCTGGATTCAAACTCGTGACTCCAGGTGTGATAGTCAGCGTCTTTACTCGCTGAGATACACATATCCCTGTGCATGTTTATTATAAAAATAATATTTTTTAATATTAATATTTAATAATAGTCTTTGTATATGAGGACGCATTTGGGCCTTTCCCCAGCCCTGTGTTTATATCTTCTCTTTGGATATATATGCACATTTTGATTGAGGGGGTGAGAGAGAGAGAGAGAATAAACAAAAGTACATGTTAATAAAAACTACATTTAATATGTATTTTCTCTATATATATTTGAAAGTTGTACTGGACAGAATACTGTGGCATGCAAAAGTTTGGGCACCCCTGAAAATTTCTGTTGCTGTGAATAGCTAAATGAGTAAAAGATGGCCTGATTTCCAAAAGGCATAAAGTTAAAAATGACACATTTCTTTAATATTGTAAGCAATTATACTTTTTTATATCCATCTTTTACGGTTTCAAAATAACAAAAAGTAAAAGGGCCTGAAGCAAAAGTTTGGGCACCCTGCATGGTCAGTACTAAGTAACACCCTCTTTGGCAACTATCACGGCTTGTAAACCCTTTTTTTTAGCCAGGTGAGTCTTTCATTGTATGGGGATTTTTGCCCATTCTTCCTTACAAAAAGCTTCTAGGTCTGTGAGATTCTTGGGCCATCTTGCATACAGAGTGCAACACCATCTCTAGTTTTTAAACTCCTGAAAGTGCACAATCACTGGTCTGGGTTGTGCCTCGTTAGGTGGTTTGGGGCCGAGCGCTATGTGACACCGCTGTATTCCAAGTTTCACTTTAGCGATAGGTTCCAACTCTTCTAATAAAATTGTCAATAAATTGGTTATTGCTGTTTCCCTCAGTTGCCTCCGGGGTGCCATAAATGTGAACAATGTTATGCCTGGAGCGTGATTCCAGGTTCGTTAAACTTCATCTGTGGGCTTGTAGTGACTGACTCGGCACCTCTCTGAAGTCCACGGTCCACTCTTCAATGGCTATCCAGACCTCGGCCTGACTCACTCTATCAGTTTTCACTCGCTCTTTGTCCCCATAGTTGCTATTTTATCGTTCTACTTTCTAGGACTATTTTCCCTTGCCCTTCCTATATTTTTCCCCTTCCATCATGAATTAGGGAAAAATTGAAAGGTTACTTATATTTAAATTGGGGAATGAACTCCGAATGGGAGTGATGGTTTATGCAGCCATGTGCCTTTCTTGCATCCACTGCTCTTTTGAGGTCTAGCCACAGATTTTCGATGATGTGTAGGTCAGGGGACTGTGAGGGCCATGGCAAAACCTTCAGCTCGCACCTCTTGAGGTAGGTTGTAGATTTTGATGTGTGTTTAGGATCATTCTGTTGTAGAATACATCTTTGTGATGTTTGCTTCCACAATTTGCCAGTATATAATTGAATCAATTCTTCCCTCTACCAGTGAGATGTTCCTCGTGCCACTGGCTGTAACAAGCCCAAAGCATGATCGATCCACCCGCGTGCTTTACAGTTGGAGAGGTGTACTTTTCATGCAATTCTGCTCCCTTTTTTCTCCAATCCCACCTTTGCTCCTTGTGGCCAAAAAGTTATATTTTAATTTCATCAGTCCACAGGACTTGTTTCCAGAATGCATCAGTTGTGACGAGGCAGGCAAAGAATGAGGATCTAAGTGCAGCTTTATTAAAATAAACACGAAAACTCAGAATAAAGAAAAACACAGGGAACCTAGCACAGAGCATAACAAAACATGCAAGAACTGACAAATTAACTGGGGGAAATAAGGGCTTAAATACACAAGGGAAAACAAGGAACACCTGGGGAAACAATCAGGGAATGAGAAAAAATCATGGGAAAACCAATCATAAAATGAAACTACAAAAACTTAACAGGAACTAAACAAGAACTTCAACATAAAAGCACAAAAACAAAAGACAACAGGGAATATGACAGAGCCCCCGCTTTAAGGAGCGGATTCCAGACACTCCCAAAAAAAATAAAAAAAAAATAAAAATGGAGTGAAGTGGAAAACAAGAGGCCTGGGAGGTGGCCACAGGTACCGGGTCAGGAGGCCAGGGAGGAGGCCACAGGACAGGGAGCAGGCGGAGCCTCGTGAGGAATGGACTCTGAGGGAGCGGGTGGAGCCGCGTGAGGAATGGACTCTGAGGGAGCAGGCGGAGGATGGGGACTTGGTCAGGGGGCCTGGGAGGCGGCCACAGGACAGCGACTGGGTTGGGGGGCCTGGGAGGCGGCCATAGGACGGGGACTGGGTCAGGGGGCCTGGGAGGCAGCCACAGGACGGGGACTGGGTCAGGGGGCCTGGGTGGCGGCCACACGACGGGGACTGGGTCAGGGGGCCTGGGAGGCGGCCACAGGATGGGGACTGGGTCAGGGGGCCTGGGAGGTGGCCACAGGACGGGGACTGGATCAGGGGGCCTGGGAGGCGGCCACAGGACGGGGACTGGGTCAGGAGGCCTGGGAGGAGGCCACAGGATGGGGACCGGGTCAGGAGGCCAGGGAGGAGGCCACAGGACAGGGACCGGGTCAGGAGGCCAGGGAAGCAGCCACAGGACAGGGAACGGGTCAGGAGGCCAGGGAGGCGGCCACAGGACAGGGACTGGGTCAGGAGGCCTGGGAGGTGGCCACAGGACAGGGACCGGGTCAGGAGGTCTGGGAGGTGGCCACAGGACAGGGACCGGGTCAGGTGGCCTGGGAGGAGGCCACAGGACAGGGAGCGGGCGGAGCCTCATGAGGAATGGACTCTGAGGGAGCGGGCGGAGCCGCGTTGAGGAATGGACTCTGAGGGAGCGGGCGGAGTCACGTGAGGAATAGACTCCGGGGGCGGAGCCGGGGAAGGCGGAGCCGTGGAGGACGCTGGGGCGGAGCCATAGAAGGCGGAGCCATGGAATGCTACTGGGGCGAAGCCGTGGAAGGCTCCGGGGGCGTAGCCTGGGGAGCAGAAGCCTTTCTTCCTTCCCTCCTCCTCCGGATGGTCGAAGTTGGCAACGCAGTGTCTGGGACGGACGAGGCTGGCAACGCTGGTTCTGGGACAGATGAGACTTCCAGCTCGTAAGCTGTGGCAGGCGTGGTCATTGGCTCGTTGGCTGTGGCAGGCATGGGCGTTGGCGCTTTAAGACTACTCTCAGAAGCAAACATCTCTAAAATTAAATCCACGTACTCCTCCCACGTGTAATCACCGGTCACCGGCAATTCCCTCCATTCATGGGCAAGGAGGCTGATCTGGTAAACGGACTTCAAGTGACTATCAGCAAATCCAGTGCATCTGGCAATGGTGCTGAACAGACGTGAGTATTCAATTATAGGGAGGTTCAACTGGAGAAAGAACTCTGCTAGATCCATCTTGGGTCAGTTTTTCTGTGATGAGGCAGGCAAAGAATGAGGATCTAAGTGCAGCTTTATTCAAATAAACAAGAAAACTCAGAATAAAGTAAAACACTGGGAACCTAGCACAGAGCATAACAAAACATGCAAGAACTGACCAATAAACTGGGGGAAACAAGGGCTTAAATACACAAGGGAAAACAAGGAACACCTGGGGAAACAATCAGAGGAAACCAATCATAAAAATATAGCTGCGAGCAGCGATGGCGGGCCCAAGCCGGTGGCACCGCCACCCCCGTGCCTTTAGGGTCGCTGTGCACGATGGGCAATAACGTAACCTCGCTTTGACCGTCGAGAAGACGTGTGCTGTAGAGCTCGCATCAGCGTGGGCTCTGCAAAAGTTCGCATGGAGGGCACATATCAACCACAAAGTATGCGTGAGCACCCTTCCGATACCTAAAATGAAAAATGAGACACCCTACGGTCTCATGGAGTTAATGGACACACGAAATAAGTACACAAGACTGAAAATTCATATGAAGTGTGCCATTTGAGACAGGGACAGTGCCTAGGACCGTGAACCACAATAGTCACATCTATGAGGTAATTCAAATGTAGATTAATTTTTGATGTCATAGGTCAATATCTTTTGCAGCACTTAAACGTGTTAATCCAGAAGGCCAGTATTTATCCGGAGGTCTCTGTTCAGGTTTATTAATGTAATTATAATTTACGCACTGCTGAAGTTTCATCGAGATCAGTTAATGTATGCAGAAGTTATAACACACTTCCTTGCTTTTAAGCTGCCTTTATGTGCTTTTTGGAGCTTCAAAGTTCATTTGCAATGTGTTCCACATTCAAACCAAAATATCTGACTTTCTGTTGGTCTGTTTGTTCACTTGAGACATAAGAGGGTGATTTAAAAGCATTTTGAAAGTGACACACTCCCTTCTGCCAGTTGGTGGCGCTATAACTTTGTCTCACAATAGTCACATCCATGTGACACACTGCTGAAGTTTCATCGAGATCAGTTAATGTATGCAGAAGTTATAACACACTTCCTTGCTTTTATGCTGCCTTTATGTGCTTTTTGGAGCTTCAATGTTCATTTGCAATGTGTTCCACATTCAAACCAAAATATCTGATTTTCTGTTGGTCTGTTTGTTCACTTGAAACATAAGAGGGTGATTTCAAAGCATTTTGAAAGTGACACACTTCCTTCTGCCAGTTGGTGGCGCTATAACTTTGACTCACAGTAGTCACATCCATGCGACCGGCCTCTTCCCGCAAACACACTGCTGAAGTTTCATCGAGATCAGTTAATGTATGCAGAAGTTATAACACACTCCCTTCTTTTATGTTACTTTTGATGTGCTTTTGGAGCTTCAAAGTTAATTTGAAATGTGTTCCACATTCAAACCAAAATATCTGATTTTCTGTTGGTCTGTTTGTTCACTTGAGACATAAGAGGGTGATTTCAAAGCATTTTGAAAGTGACACACTTCCTTCTGCCAGTTGGTGGCGCTATAACTTTGACTCACAGTAGTCACATCCATGCGACCGGCCTCTTCCGCAAAACACACTGCTGAAGTTTCATCGAGATCAGTTAATGTATGCAGAAGTTATAACACACTCCCTTCTTTTATGTTACTTTTGATGTGCTTTTGGAGCTTCAAAGTTAATTTGAAATGTGTTCCACATTCAAACCAAAATATCTGACTTTCTGTTGGTCTGAGCTAATGACTGTAAATTAGAAAGTTGTTCGGCCCGACGAGATCTAGAAGTGTTCCGAGTTTCATATTATTACATGCAAGCATGTTTGATATATGGACAAGTGTTTGAATCCCATTCCAGGTGTCGCTGTCGAGCCCCTGCCACGCCCGGTACCAGATTCAGCCCGGCCCTGATGGCCGCGGGTTCTGACCTGTGTGCAAAGTTTCAAGAGTTTTCGAGCATGTTAAGGGCCCCAAAAGTCCCAGAAACCTTGAAAAACAATCAAACAATCAAAAAGCAAATGTAAACCCAACAGAGAACCCCCTCCCTCCCTCCCTCCCACACACACACACACACACACAAAAAAATTTGGCAGGCCCATTCTGTCTGTCAGACAGAGAGACACTGAGAGAAAAAACACAGAAAGGGAGGAGGAGGGGTCACTCAGAAAGAGAAAAATTTTAAGAAATCCACATTCAAACCACAATATCTGACTTTCTGTTGGTCGGAGCTAATGACTGTAAATTAGAAAGTTGTTCGGCTCGACGAGAACAATATACACGCCGAGTTTTGTAACTGTAGATAGAACTAACTAAGTTATAACACACTTCATGTGTCCATTTTTAGTCATAAATCAATTTCCTCGCCACGGCCAAACCGTTCGAGATATCAAAAATCCGTCCGGAATGTAGCATCCTCAATGTCTTGACTTCATGCCGACCGAGTTTGGTGGCGATTGGATTCATTCTCTAGGAGGAATATATATAATTCCAGAGCACGTGTTTCCAAACAACCCATAATAGCCGTAATACTTCCTGTTGGGCTGGCGTAAAACTTAGAGCACGAAAGTTGTTCGGCCCGACGAGACCTACAAGTGTACCGAGTTTCATATCATTACATGCAAGCATGTTTGATATATGGACAAGTGTTCGAATCCCATTCCAGGGGCGCTGTCGAGCCCCCTGCCACGCTCGGTACCATCTTCGGTCCGACCCTGATGGCCGCGGGTTCCGACCGTGTGCAAAGTTTCAAGAGTTTTCGAGCACGTTAAGGGCCCCAAAACCTTGAAAAACAAAAATAAAAGCATTTTCACTCCTCAGCAAAATCAGCACCCTCCCCCAGACACAGAGAGACGTAGGGTCAGTGAGAGAGGAGAGAAAATTCTCCAAAACATCCACATTCAAACCACGATATCTGACTTTCTGTTGGTCTGAGCTAATGACTGTAAATTAGAAAGTTGTCCGGCTCGATGAGAACAATATAATTCCTGAGTTTTGTGACTGTGGGTCAAAGTGTAAAGCAACCCCCACTTTTGTCAAAAGGTGGCGCTACTGAGCCCCTGCACCACGCCCGTTTCTGAAACTTTGCACATGTGTACTGGCTAATAAATGTGATGTGTCTGTCGAGTTTCATGCAATTTCAAGTATGCTAAGAGTCTCAAAAGCATCAAAAAAGAATATTCGAGTTTGAAGCGTTGCCACGGCGACAGTATCGAAGATATCAATAATCCTTTCACATGTCTACATCTGCCGTGTGTTTACATTATACACCTAAAGTTTTAAGTAAATCGGGTAAAAATAAGTGGGTGATTTCAAAGCATTTTGAAAGTGACACACTTCCTTCTGCCAGTTGGTGGCGCTATAACTTTGACTGACAATAGTCACATCCATGCGATCGGCTTCTTCCAGCGATCACGCTGCTGCGGTTTCATGGAGATCAATTAATGTATGCAGAAGTTATAACACACTTCCTGTTTCTCTTTTCGCGCCATCATTTCGTTTCCTCGCCACGGCCAAACCGTTAGAGATATCAAAAATCTGCCGGCAATTTTTCATGCTCAATGTCTTGACATCATGCTGACCGAGTTTGGTGGCGATTGGTGGAATTCTCTGGGAGGAGTATTCCAAATTCCATTGCGTGCGTTTTCAAACAACCCTAAATAGACGGTTTCCTGTTGGTCTGGGGTAAAAAGTAAAAGTATGAAGGATATATGAAACGATGAGATCTATACGTGCATCGAGTTTCATATTATTACATGCAAGCGTGTTTGAGTTATAGACCAAGTTTTCGGACCCTGTTCCAGGGGGCGCTGTCGAGCCCCCCTGCCACGCCCGGGTACCAGCTTCAGCCCGGCCCTGACAGCCGCGGGTTCTGACCCGTGTGCAAAGTTTCAAGAGTTTTTGAGCACGTTAAGAGCCCCAAAAGTGCCCCAATAGTCGTAAAAAAAAAAATAATAATAATAATCCTAACGAAAACAATAGGGTCCTACGCACTTTGTGCTTGGGCCCTAATGAAACTACAAAGAACTATAAAAACCCAACAGGAAACAAGAACTAAACAAGAACTTCAGCATAAACGTACAAAAACACTTTGTCAACAGGGAATATGACATCAGTCTTGTTTAGATGTTCATTTGCAAACTTCTGACGCTGAATTTTATGGTGAGGATGCAGGTGTCGCTGCACAGTAGAACAGTGCACCACTACTGCAGAGTCAGCTAAATCTTCCTGAAGGTCTTTTGTAACAGTTCCTGTTAACTGCCATTTCGAACTGAAGGAACGGCTACCTGAAAATGCTTTGCTATCTTATAACCTTCTCCTGACTTGTGGAATTTGACACTTGCATCACCTGCCCTTTCCAAACGATGATTGTGAACAAGCCATAGCCCTAACAAGCTAATTGATCTTAGAGCTCAAATCTTTTGGGGTGCCCAAACTTTTGCATGGTGATCCTTTCCTTTTTTCACTATAAAATTGTACAAAACAAAAACAATACACTAATATTGCTTAATGTTGAAAAGAATGTTTCATCTTTATGCCTTTTGGAGATCAGTTCATCTTCTACTTGCTTAACTATTCATAAAAACCAACATTTTGACCAGTGGTGCCCAAAGATTTGCATGCCCGTGTAGATATATTTGTAAACACTTATATTTGTGTTCTTAAGTTATGTGTGTTACCATCATAACTCCCCCTTATTAAAATGATATAACTTAACAATATAATGACAAAATCATCCCCTCAGGATGTGAACTACAAGTACAAGTAAGTGTCTTCTCTTTTTTCCACTTATATTTTCTGTGGTTTGTCAGTTTGGGAAGATCATAAAATGATTTTGCACAGACAACAACTGACAGTTCAAAAGTGTATATCTGTAGAAACATCAGCATTCAGTTCTGTTTCTAATGAACACCTTGTCGTGGCTTTGAGCATTAATGTACTAATGGCCAAATGGACTTTATCACAGTCAACAAGCTTGAGATGGCACAGTGAATTATGTAAAATTGTACAGAAATGTAGTTTAAAAATCAGATTTTGGAAAATCATAATTTTGTCACAAATGATTAAAGCAGTCACTCAAGACGAACACAAAGAATGAAGCATGAATACTTTTATAGTTCCTTCTCTTTTATTTCAAAAACAAACAGTCAGACAGACACTGTCATCATCACCTGAAATACTTTCTTTACAAATGAATAATATACAGCT